>NC_045555.1:38118718-38418718 GCF_009769535.1 Thamnophis elegans
AGACAGGTATGCAGACAGACAGACCATGATAGATAGATAGATAGATAGATAGATAGATAGATAGATAGATAGATAGATAGATAGATAGATAGATAGGCAGGCAGGCAGACAGACAGACAGACAGACTTAGATAGCTAGCTAGCTAGATGATAGATAGATAGATAGATAGATAGATAGATAGATAGATAGATAGATAGATAGATAGACAGACAGACAGACAGACATGCAGACAGATAGACAGACATGCAGACAGACAAAGATAGATAGATAGATAGATAGATAGATAGATAGATAGATAGATAGATAGATAGATAGACAGACAGACAGACAGACAGACAGACAGACATGCAGACAGACAGACATGCAGACAGACAAAGATAGATAGATAGATAGATAGATAGATAGATAGATAGATAGATAGACAGACAGACAGACAGACAGACAGACTTAGATAGCTAGCTAGCTAGATGATAGATAGATAGATAGATAGATAGAGAGAGAGAGAGAGAGAGAGAGAGAGAATAAGATGATAAATAGATGATAGATAGACAGATTAGATAGAGATAGACAGGTATGCAGACAGACAGACCATGATAGATAGATAGATAGATAGATAGATAGATAGATAGATAGATAGATAGATAGATAGACAGACAGACAGACAGACAGACAGACAGACCTTGTGCAGGAAAGATGCAGGGGAGATGATGATATTTATGCATTTCTTTGCCTGCCAAATAAATTTTGCATTAGATAGCTTCTGTTTGTTAGTTATTGATAATATACACATTTATTCTTGTTTGCTTATGGCGTTCACAATTGCAGTAAGTACATTCACATTTTATTTTATTTTTGAATAAAATGACAGACAGACAGATGATAGATAGATAGATAGACAGACAGACAGACAGACAGACAGACATGCAGACAGACAGGCGATAGATAGATAGATAGATAGATAGATAGATAGATAGATAGATAGATAGATGATAGATAGATAGATAGATAGACAGACAGACAGACAGACATGCAGATTGTCAGACAGACATGCAGACAGACAAAGATAGATAGATAGATAGATAGATAGATAGATAGATAGATAGATAGATAGATAGATAGATAGATAGATAGATAGATATGCAAACAGACAGACCATGATAGAGATAGATAGATAGATAGATAGATAGATAGATAGATAGATAGATAGATAGATAGATAGATAGACAGACAGACCATGAGAGAGAGAGAGAGAGAGAGAGTGAGAGAGAGAGAGAGAGAGAGAGAGAGACAGACAGACAGACAGACATGCAGACAGACAGACTATGATAGATAGATAGATAGATAGATAGATAGATAGATAGATAGATAGATAGATAGATATGCAAACAGACAGACCATGATAGATAGATGGATAGATAGATAGATAGATAGATAGATAGATAGATAGATAGATAGACAGACAGACAGACAGACAGACAGACAGACAGACAGACAGACAGACAGACAGACAGACAATAGATAAATAGGCAGAAAGGCAGATATGGAAGAATTGTTCATTTTCACACAAATTCACTAATCATTAGAAACATTAGTATCTGATACTTTCTGATCATTCATTTATTTAACAAATGCTATAGAAATTAAATCTTATTGGCCTTATTACCAGAAGTTGTCTTATTCTTTTATTGCTGTCCCTGACTGCCTATGTTTGCTATGTAACACAGGCTAATTAGTAAAAATTATCACAATAAGAGAGCATTAAAACATTCAATACACTCATGTTGGTGGGCATTTCCTTTTTTAATGTGACTGTCTTCTTTATAATTCTGAAGTATCTTCCCTGTTTGGTATCTGAACTGATCTTCAGCTTATTTCCACCTTGCTTTTGTTACAGTTCTCATTTGTGGGAAGGCTTATCGCACTCTGCCTATTGATTCCTGCAGAATGGGACAACTCACTGTTGTTGTTGTTGTTGTTGTTGTTGTTTAGTCTTGTATGCCGCCCACTCCCGAAGGACTCCGGGCGGCTCACAATAAAACAGGGAAAGGGGATAAATAAGACGATACAAACAATATTAAAATACACAACAGTCACAATTGAAGCCGGGCTGGAAACTTCAACAGCCCCCAGCCTACCGGAACAGCCAGGACTTAGTAGCTTTACGGAAGGCCTGGAGGGTCGTAAGGGTCCGGATCTCCACGGGGAGCTCGTTCCAGAGGGCCGGAGCAGCAACAGAGAAGGCGCTCCCCCAGGGGGTCGCCAGCCGACGTTGGCTGGCAGATGGAACCCGGAGAAGGCCAAGCCTGTGCGATCGAATCGGTCTTTGGGAGGTAATTGGCAGGAGGCGGTCTCTCAGGTACAGCCAACTCACCACAAACAACTCGTCCTTGTTAACGTCCTGTGGGGCAACTTGCCATGGCCAACTCACCACAGGGATAACTCGCCGCAGGACAATTGAAAATGGGTTAACTCAAGAGATGGACAAGTGAATTGCAGCTCACCCCAGCCACGCGGACTTCTAACTTGAGAAGGTTCAAATCAAGCAAGACAAGGCCTTACCACAATTCATTTGTCCCTGTCTTGAGTTCTCCTGTGTTGGATTGTCCCATAGCAACTTGTCCTGTGGCAAATTGGCCGGGGAGAGTTGGCTGTGGTGAGTCAGCCGGGGCAAATCAACCGGGACAAGTCATCCAAGGCCCAATTCCTGAGTTGTAATTGGACTATTAGATCTTTTAAAAATAAAATAAAATACAGAAAGTATTTTCCTCTTCCCAGTGATGGTGTTTTTGTTTTCATAGACAGCCACATAAATAAACACCACATGAAATAAGTTAATTTGTACAAAGGCATTCTTAGAAATAAAAGTGACACTGCCAATGCCAATTTCCCAAGTAATTTGTCACTTTAAATGAAAAATCATAAATCACTTTAAGGGATGAGACAGAGCATCTGCCGTGTAGCACGGCTGGTGCGTGAACGACATATCCCCAATACAAATAACAGCTTCCAGTTACTGTTATTAAACTTTATTGCATAGGAGGACTGTGATCAAATTTCTAGTTATGAGTGGTTAGAAGGTTCTTAAGAATTTGAGAAGAGGAGATTGAACTATGCCGTTTAAAGAGAACTTAACACAAACTTAAAAATAAATCTCTCTTCTGAAGCTGGCTTATTGGGTTTTAATATAAGCATTCTCTTAGAAGTAATAGCGATCTTGGCTTCAAAACATTTCTTCTGCAGCTCTGCTGATTATATTTTTAAAAGGCCTTATTCAGCACTATCAAAAGCTTTTCTAATTAGATTTTCATTAGGAAAAAGCAGGGCAGATGAGAAGTCCTCTGAAATCTCATATTTCTTTCTTAAATATAGATTTCTTTAAATATGAAACAAGATCATTCAAAGAATTCAAAGAATGAAGCGCAAAGAGAAAAGCGTAATAAAAATATGACAACTATCTGATCTTAAAGATTTTTGTTCAGAAATAGTCTCTCTGAGTTTATAGCATCTTTCTATTAAAAAGCATGCTTGGAGCTGCAGGTTAGGACAATAACCCCACATCAGTTTATTTTTAGCAGTAAATGCTGTGAATCCAAAGAAACTATATTTAAGGAAGTTTACCAAACCAGAATTCTTAACAATTGCTATGTTGGCTGGGGAATATTGAACTTTAATTCCACGCATCTAGAAGCCTTCCAAGTTGGAGAAGGTCACATTAAAGATAACTTCCATACCAAAATTGTGGCATTTACCTCTGACTAGATATATAAAATTGTGCCTTAACGACAACTGAAAATAGATTTGTTGAACTTCAGCAAATACTACTAATAAGAAAAACTAGATGCAAAATATCCAATTCCCCTTGAGCCTGATAATTATTGATGTTTATTTATTCATAAATACAACCAGAGATTATACTTTGTGACTCTCCAGAACTACAGCATACTCCACCATTGGCTTGGTATCTGAAATTATTAGATGTTGTAATATAACAAACTCTAGAGAGCCCACTTTTGATATAGGAAACCCAATTATAATTACTAAGTTGTAAATTCTACTGAATTTATCAAGACTTATTATGAATAGGCAATTGTACCATTAGCTTTTTTCATATCTAATAGCAATAGCAATAGCAGTTAGACTTATATACCGCTTCATAGGGCTTTCAGCCCTCTCTAAGCGGTTTACAGAGTTCAGCATATTGCCCCCAACAACAATCCGGGTCCTCATTTTACCCACCTTGGAAGGATGGAAGGCTGAGTCAACCTTGAGCTGGTGAGATTAGAACCGCTGAACTGCAGATAACAGTCAGCTGAAGTGGCCTGCAGTACTGCACCCTAACCATTGCGCCATGGTGGATGTTCTACCATTTTTCAACATAAAAATAAAATTAAGAAGGCAATCTAAGAAGGAAAATTAAGTGACAATAGAAATAAGTTCAATTTTTAAGGAGAGAAATGATTATACATTTATCGAAAGCCGATAAATTATTTTAACATGTAATATGAGTGTCTTTAAAATTGCATTAAGCATTGTAGAAATCCATTCAAAACAGACTAAACCATAACAGGTTTCTCACTACATATTAATTTTCTTTGCAGTGCTCTTAAGATGATCATAACATCTCAGAAATTTCCATGAAGACTCAGAATAAATAAGCATGAATCATTTGAATCATCAAATGATAACTTTAATTGATACCATGAACTCCAAATTGAATAAAGCCTGAATCTAAACAAGTGAAAAGGGAGAGGACATTCAACAATATTTGAGATCATAGTACTATATTCATCTCCAATACAAGGAAAGACATAAAATACCTCTTGTTTATGTAGAATACACCATTAAAAAGTCAAATAATGCATACCATGTATAAAGTGTTGTCAGGCCATAGCTGTCATAGCTACTAAACACGTGGATGCTTAAAAACAATTTGGCAAGTGTGGAAACATGAATGTGTCTTCTGTTGGTTAAACCAATCAAACTTTTTTTCATCCTTTCCATATGAACCTAAAAAATATTTGTGGCTGTTACATTAAATCAACACCTGTGTTTGAATAAAGTCCAAGATTGTTTCTGATGTTTGGATTGGCTTCTGTGGCAAGGATCTTGCTGCTCCAGGCCCACCTAGGAATAGGACAAAATATTTTTTGTCCAATCCTGGATTTAAAAAAAAAAAAAACACCTTCTGTAGGAAACATCCAGAAATCTCGTTCTGAAAAGAAGTTTTCCACTGGTAGAAGAGCAAATAAGCGTTTCCCCCCCCCCCCCCTTCTCTCACCACCTGCCCGGCCCAAATGAACCTATTCCTTTTCTTCTTAACTGAATCTGCAGTTTTCAGCAGAACATCAGAGCCATATGCTTTTCCCCATTATTATTTTATTTGAATTAATTTGGAGGGCTGCAGGAATCATTTGGTATGCCATTGGACACAGTTCAGTGGTTGGTTTTACGGGGCTTCTGATTTAAAGCAGGGCTGCAGAATTAAACATAAACTATTTAGCATGCAAGAACAGGTATTAAAATAGCTCGTGATTTATTTCTCCCACCCGCCCTTAGAACTGAATCGTTCTTCAAACATTATGGATTGGGATAATAAAACTTGTTTTTACCAGACTTTAGTCATTCATTATATTCATCCTTGATGTTCTCTGAGCTTTAGTCATTCAATATATTACTCTGAAATGTTTTGTAGGTACCATTATCTGTCTTATCTTTTGATAGTAATACTAGTTCAAAAGACTTTGGAGCAGCTTTTTTCCAACTACTGTACCCAGCAGGATTGTATGAAATATTGTGTAAGAATATATTCTACTGCATTTATCATCTTAAAGCATCATAGCGGGTAGGTATGAGTGACTCATGTTTCAAGATTGTCTATATGCCTATGGAGATATTCTCTAACTTTGGGCATATGGGACAACTATAACTGGTATATTGCAGAGTTGGGTTTCTGCCCCAGATTGGGTGATCAGGTTCGCCCCAGATCGGGTGAACCAGTAGGGGCAGCAGTGGGAGGCTCCGCCCATCCAACCGGACGCTTCTGCATGCACAGAAGCGGCACGCCCGTGCATAAATGAACTGGTAGTAATAATTGAAACCCACCACTGGTACATTGCACATTCTTTGGGGTGTTAAGACAAAGTATCCAAAAGTAAAATAGTCCATTGACGAATTATCCTAAGTCACAAGTAACTGGTGCAATGAAATATTCTTCACGGGCTTTGGAGAAATTGGTGTTGGGAACAACCAAATGTCTGACAATACACTATTCCTGTCCTGACCTAGGCTTCCCAAAAGCATGAAGGTGACTCCTCGTCCCGATAAAACCCCTTTTATTTAGTTTAAAGTGAATTCTTCTCCAGCAAAGTCCCGGCCAACAGTGTTTCAAGAGATTTATCAGGCTTGGAGAGCTGCCAGACGGATATCTTCCAAAAGCCCCTCTGTCTCAGACAATACTTGGCAAGAAGTCAGGAACAGATCTTCATTCTAATGAATTGAACTAATTGTCTCCTGCAAAGTCCACTCCCCTTTTGCTCCTCTTTATTCCTATGGGATGGGCCATTCACCATCCACCTGTGGCTTTACTCCCAAGTTGACCCTTGTTCCTTAGCTGTTCCCTTCTCCTGGCAGCTCTGCACATGCCACTGGGAACAGGCTCCAGCTGTTCTTCTATCCCACTGATGTCTGACTCCGAAGCAGCTGATAATTGTCAGATGGCCCTGGCCTCATCTCTGCCTCTGACGCAGAGCACTCATCAGAGCCTTCCCCAGACTCCAGGACTGGCCCATGTTCCTCCCCAATCTCCTCACTGTCCAAATCTGCTGCCAGATCTACTGGCCACTGGTGGGCCACAACACTTCCAGGATAAGGGTCAATAATCAAGTAGTGCTAGTCGTAACTTATAAAGCCCTTCATGGTATTGGATCTGGGTACTTGAGAGACCGCCTGCTGCCAATTACCTCCCACAGACCCATTAGATCTCACAGGGTTGACCTCCTCCGGGTGCCATCTACCAGCCAATGCCACCTGGCTATTACCCGGGGGAGGGCCTTCTCTGTGGCAGCTCCGGCCCTCTGGAATGAACTCCCCGCAGGGATTCGGACCCTCACCTCTCTCCAGGCCTTCCGAAAAGCCGTCAAAACCTGGCTTTGCCGGCAGGCCTGGGGGTGATGAGTTCCCTCCCCTCTCGACATGTATGGTTGTGCGACTGTTGCCTATTTTTATTATTTGTATTTCGTTTTTATGTTCCCCTTTTCCCCCTTTTGAATTGTCCACCGCCCTGAGTCCTCCCGGAGAAGGGCGGCATACAAATAATAAAATTCTATTCTATTCTATTCTAAGTAAACTTTTTTCCAGACATCCCTCATCTTTTGAGAGACCCATGTTTTCTCAATGCATGGATTGAACACAGAAGATAAGAGTGGATTCGGTTCAGTGAAGTGAGCCCCAAAACAATAAAGAATTTTGTAAGTTAACACCAGCACTTTGAACTGTACTTAGAAATATATTGGAAATTGACTTGAGAACCACAAAACAGGTGTCGTACTCTGCTTTGCGGAAGGCATCCAGATTTTGAACCAACTTCATTTTCCAAGTCATCTTCAAAGTCAACCCCAATCAGTGTGTGTTGTTGAGGTCCAACCTCAAGGTGATGAAGGCAAGAGTTATGTTGCTAAGGCCTTTTCATCCAGTATGTGCTATAATTGGTCAACTAGTCAAAGAATCCCAAGTTGTTATAAGGCCCCCAATCAGGAGATATGAGTCCAAAAGTATCCCTAAGGCGGAGAGTAGCCTAGGACCTGTGTCTTTCCATTAGCTTAGCTACAACTACAACGATAGCGGCTTTCATTCGCTAACAGACTTTTTGCCACAATGCTTGCACATTGTATTTTTATAATTACGTGGTGTTTTTTTATGGTTGAAAACTATTTTAAATAGAAAAGAGAGTTATGAGTAGTTCTCTCCATTTGGCTTTGTTCTTTAGCCATGTGGTCTGACCCATTGTTTTACTTGTTGGTGATGAAGAAGGAGAAGAACTTGTTACCAAGAATGATAGATAAGTTGTTAGGAAGTGAAGATACCATGGTGACAGCTTTGGTGTAAAAATCAAAATAGAACAGAACAGCCTGTCCTTGGGAAAGCATCCCGGGTGATAATTAGGAGATATGCCGAAATAAAATTTGGGTTCATTGCACTGCCCTCTGCTGTGAAACTCTAGGTGGGAAATATCTATTAAGTTTGCAATGTTAAGGAATATATTTAGTTCATTGGAAAATGTTTGATTATCAGGATCCTTAATTTGAAACTATTCAAAGAAGTAAATGCCCGTCAAGCTGACATATAAGCTTAGCATCGATATCTAAATATTTCTATGCAATACTTCCACATGCTTTACTTATACAACCCACAACAAAAATAAAGCTTGGGAAATTTTCATGAGCACACCAGTGGTGGGATTCAATTTTTTTTACTACCGGTTCTGTTGGTGTGGCTTAGTGGGTGTAGCAGCGGAGGGATACTGCAAAATCTCCATTCCCTCTCCACTCCAGGGGAAGGTACTGCAAAATCCCCATTCCCTCCTGATCAGCTGGGACTCGGGAGGCAGAGACTAGATGGTGGCGGGGCCAGTCATAGGTGGCATTTACCGGTTCTCCGAACTACTCAAAATTTCTGCTACCGGTTCTCCAAAACTGGTCAGAACCTGCTGAATAACACCTCTGGAGCGCACATTCCAAGCTAATGATAAGGTTGTTTATATTTATATGTAATACTTTAGTGCCACAAATTTCGGGAAAACATATGGGGCATCCACGTTGATTCTTCATTAGTCTCATGCAGATAGTTTTAATGGGCGTAACTGGAGTTGGTATCAAAACTGATCAATGAGGATTTAACATAATCTCTGGGTTTGGGTTTCCTCTTGTTTGCAAAGTGCAACTAAAAAAAATCAAAGAAATGCATTTGCACAATAAATTAGGATTGGAATATTGAGTTCAGAAGTCTAGGCCCTTTGGCAGTAAGATCTGGATTCACATCAAGTTTTGAAAATGTAGTTTATTTGTAGGACTTCCTTCCACGCAGCAACAGAGCCTTACTCCCACTTTCATATAAACAATGCATGATATGCCCTGGCAATTCTTTTATTCAACCATGTCTCCATAATGTCTCCACATTGTCCTCAACTAATAACTTAGACAGTCCTAATGTTAAAGTTGTATTTTGTAGTATGAAAATTCCATACTTTTTTTTTCATTCTTCCTCACCAGTCGTTTTATTAGCAATTGTCAAAACTCTGCATCAATCAATCAAACTGGAAATTAGTAAGCAAAGAAACAAGTTTCTCCAATTGATTAGATTTTTAAGAAAAGGTTTTAAATGACAGCACTTAAGAATGCTGGCTAATACCATCTTTTCTTCACTCTAAGGTATTCTGAAATCTTGGTTTCTGAACAAGAATCAGAAAATATTTACTTGTCTTTCATCTTCACTCTATGTGCTACTTTTTGGCTTTAGTTGTTGCTTGTTTTATAAGTACAACAACAACAACAATAACAATAATAACAAAAATGCAGAATTACGAAGAAAAACTAAAACTAAAAAAATAAATGAAACCATACAATGCATATATTCGCAGATATACTTACATATATTTATATAATAAACATCGAAATGAATGGAAGCAATAATTCATTATAGCCATAACTAATCCAAATTAATAATTTGTAAATTGTTGGTAACTACAGTTTTGCAGATCTCTGAATCTTGGGTGTCATATGTTTATCTTTCCAAAGCTGAAAAATAGGGTTTTCAGTTCTAAATAGGGTACAGGAAATCCATTTTCCTTGTCAAGTTCTATGTGATAGGAATAAACAACATGAACATCAGAAAATATTGAATATTTTCAATATTCAGTTGAAAATATTGAATCTCAGAGTCAAGTTAATGCATGTAATAACTTCTTTGCCAAAGAAACCAATTGTTAACATGATAGTGACATGTTTAAATGAAGCATGCAATGGTTTAAATGAAGTATACAATATAAATATATTAGAGACCATTTTTGTTTCTTGAAAAAATGTAATCTAAGATCTATTGAAGTTTTTTTCACATCTTTTTTTTTTAATTTCGTAAAGCTAACCAAAAAAAGAGAAAAGAAAAGAATGCATACACAGTGAGTTCTCAACTTATGACTACAATTGGGCCCAAAATTTCTGCTGCTAAGAGAGACAATTGTTAAGGAGGTTTTGCCTCATTTTACAACCTTTCTTGCGCTCTACATGGGGCAGCCCTTGAAGAGCATTCGGAGACTTCAACTTGTCCAGAATGCAGCCGCACGAGCGATTGTGGGTGTACCTCGATACACCCACGTTACACCTATCCTCCGCGAGCTGCACTGGCTTCCAATCGGTCTCCGGATACGCTTCAAGGTGCTAGTTATCACTTATAAAGCCCTTCATGGTATTGGACCTGGGTACTTGAGAGACCGCCTGCTGCCAATTACCTCCCATAGACCCGCTAGATCTCACAGGGTTGGCCTCCTCCGGGTGCCATCCACCAGCCAATGCCATCTGGCTGCGACCCGGGGGAGGGCCTTCTCTGTAGCAGCTCCGGCCCTTTGGAACGAACTCCCCGCGGAGATTCGGACCCTCACCTCTCTCCCTGCTTTCCGAAAAGCCGTTAAAATCTGGCTGTGTCGGCAGGCCTGGGGTTGATGAGCTCCCTTCCCCTCTCGACAGGTGTGGTTGTTGGTCATTTTAAATGTCTATTTTGTACTTGTATGTTTCCCCTTCCCGTTTAAGTTGTTCGCCGCCCTGAGTCCCTATAGGGAATAGGGCGGCATATAAGTAAAATAAAACTTCAAACTTCAAACTTCAAAACTTGTCACAGTTGTAAGTGAATCACTGTAATTATTAAGTTAATAACATGATTGTTAAGTGAATCTGCCTTCCCTATTGATTTTGCTTCTCAGAGGGTTGCAAAAGGTGATCACATGACCCTGGGACAGAGGTGTTAAACTGGCAGCCCACAAGCCAGATGTGTCATGCGCAGGCCACCCACTCCCGAGCACTGCAAATGGGGAAAACGTCACAAAATGTCACGTGATGGCAATGTGACACCGCGAGTTTGACACCTGTGCCCTGGGACATTGCAACAGTCATAAATATGAGTCAGGTGCCAAGTATCTGAATTTTGATCATGGATTTTTGCATGTGACTTTTGAGGCTGCAATGGGCATAAGTGTGAAAAACAGTCATAACTTGCTTTTTTCAGTACTATTGTAACTTCAAATAGTCACTAAACGAACTGTTGTAAGTCGAGTACATAAATTAATGCTAGTTATACAAAGATTGGGGGAAAATATCTGCGCTATTGTTGTTTATTTTAAAAAGTAAAGAATTTTTTGAGAGCAGATCATCACTGTATACTTCTCAATTCTGTTAAAAGAGAAAAGTTATGCTTGAGTTAGATCTGTTTTTTTTCCCCTTTGGAACAGATGTAATATGTACATTGGCTCTGTTAACATCTGTCTTCTGGTCAGATTACTTTTATATGAAGTATAAAATGGGGACCTGCGATTTCTATAAATGTGAAGAAGTCATTTAGATGACCTTCCTCACATGCTTCATAGATTCCAAGGATTTTCAGGGAATGCTGGAGGATTTGTTTGACAGCTTGTGTCTGGTTCATCTCTGGACTACGGAGATGGCCAGGAATGAACAAGATTGGCCTTGCAAGACTTCTTCTTTGTCACTGATTCTTCCTGTCTCCCTAGTTCTCAAAAGAGCTATGGAAGATGAAGCAATGAAAATATGCCTGGAATGACAATGGCATCAAGCCATAAATGAATATAACTAATCACTGGCACATGCCCATCGTTGGGCTTAACCAAGGGTGAGAAGAATAGTTGAAACATCTGCTCTACACCATGGTCATAGCTGGAGTTCCTGGCCATGATCCTGTTTAAGATGACCCAGGTTCTTTTGAGAGGAATAGATGGGACAAGTTGCCTAAAAGCAGAGGAGAGGCTTTTGTTGGTTTTGTTTGTGGTTAAAGTCCTCACCATTGTTCAGATTTGGACACCAATTTGGCAGAACCGGTTAAGAGGGCAAGGTTTTGCATTGTGATTAGGAGATTATTATTATTATTATTATTATTATTATTTGGAATGTGTAGGATCCAAAGAAGTATTTGTAATTTTGCTCCTGTGGACTAGATCCGTGTCCCTCCTGCTCCTTCAAGTAACTAGGTGATATGCTCAGCTGGATCCAGGAGGGGATTAATGCCCCTTTTCTGAAGATGCCATCTCTCAACTCAGCACGAAGGGAGGTTATTGAGACGATGATACAGATTCAGTTTCAGAGGATGTTAGAAGAAACCGATTATCTAGCTAGGATTCAGGCATGGCTGTAGGATGGAACTACCATGGGTTGCTCTAGTAGATGACCCTCTAGTAGATGACCTTCTAGTCAATGACCTTCTGGTAAAAGACTCTCTAGTTGATGTCCTTCTAGTAGATGACTCAAGTAAGATGAATGTATCATTCCCAATCCTATTAGATCTCTCAGTGTTGCTTAATGCTATTGACTATGGTAGCCTTTTGCATCATCTGCCTATTTGGAGGTGAAGGTTCTGCCAAGGCCCTCCACGAGCTGCACTGGTTACCGATCAGTCTCCGGATACGCTTCAAGGTGCTAGTCGTAACTTATAAAGCCCTTCATGGTATTGGATCTGGGTACTTGAGAGACCGCCTGCTGCCAATTACCTCCCACAGACCCATTAGATCTCACAGGGTTGGCCTCCTCCGGGTGCCATCTACCAGCCAATGCCACCTGGCTATTACCCGGGGGAGGCAGCTTCTCTGTGGCAGCTCCGGCCCTCTGGAATGAACTCCCCGCAGGGATTCGGACCCTCACATCTCTCCAGGCCTTCCGAAAAGCCGTCAAAACCTGGCTTTGCCGGCAGGCCTGGGGCTGATGAGTTCCCTCCCCTCTCGACATGTATGGTTGTACTTTTATTATTTGTATTTTGTCTTTTTATGTTCCCCTTTTTTTCCCCCTTGAATTGTTCGCCGCCCTGAGTCCTCCCGGAGAAGGGCGGCATACAAATAATAAAATACAAATACAAATACAAATACAAGATTGTGCCAATACCTAAGCAGATCATTCCAACTAGTAGTCATGGGGAAATAAAAGATGGTCAAATAAGTTTTTGTAATGGTACTTAAAATATTGTGATAAAAGTCATATTCTACTTCTTCTCCAAAAAGCCACAGTCTTTTACTGAACAATTATTCCCAACAGCCCCATGAAGAAGGCAAAACTGAGCCAAAATTCAGAGCAGAAATTTGAATATTGACCTCCTCGGTCATAGAGCAAAATTTGGGCCAGTGCAATATACTGGTATTCTGCGATTTTGTGTTGGAAAAGCAATGGTAGGATTTGACAGCACCTGCAAGTCCACTCACACTTACATCATAGCAGTTGGGCCAAGTCTAATAAATATTAAGCCTGTTGAGATGCAACTTAAGGCTTTCTCCCTCTGGTACCAGGTTGGCTTCATGTGGGAGTGTCAGAGGGAAGAATGTTGTATGCTCCATCTCCAGCTGCAAAATAGTTTCGTTGTTTTGATTTCCCCAATCGACAACCCCCCCAAATGGGAAAAAGTGATCCAGCTGTTTCATTTTCCAATGCAGAGGAAAGGGAATTTTTTGACCTTTACTTACTAGAGGCTGATTGCCCTGGATAAAGTGTTTGATTTAGGGGTTCCAAATTCCCCCTGCTGCCTCCCCAATTTTATGCCTTTCAGCTTCATCTCCTGAAACGAGCGATGTGCCCGTGGGAGAATTACCTGGCTGCATGTTCCTTGTGCTTGTCATTTTTTTCTCTGCAAAGGAAGTGCTATGAAAAGATAATAATTCCATAAGCAGCTGGTTTCCGTCCCTCCTCCCAAAGACTATTTGCATACACTGTATTTAAGACAGCCCTTCCACTTCTTGGCTGAGGTGCTCGTTGCTAGCCAAGCTACTAATATTGTAAATATTTGTCTGTGCGTTCTTCCAAGGCTTGACAGTTCCCAGCCGTCTCTGCAGAGAGCTGATCTTCTGTCAGTTCAGACAGCAGACCAAGTGGCTGCGGACCAAGTGGCAATGAAGGCCACACCTGCTCAGGTGAATCAGACAGAACGCCTGTCTTCAGCGTCAGTGTTTCCATAGCTGCCCGTAGAGGGTGTGCAAATAAGAGCTGAGGAAGTAATACAAACATGCCCAGTCTGTTTTTGCCAAGCTACCAGATGGCTCCTACCAGGACACTCTATTATTAATATTACTCTAGGATGATGAAGTGGGAGGGATTCTGAGTCAAGCCTTAGACCTTGGATCAAATCAGTGTGTCAGAGGTCTGACCATTTGAAATAATTACAAGATGCACAAACAAGCAGAGATTCTCATTTCTCTGAGAGTAATTCAGCCAATGATACATCTCTTGATAGCTGTGAGAAAAGCAATCTCTATCTCACAGAAGAACAAGGAGACCATGAACAATAAAAAATATTATTTAAGGTACAATTGTATAAGCCAGTGTTTATACAATTGTTAAGAGCCGAGATGGCGCAGTGGTTAGGGTGCAGTACTGCAGCCCACTTCAGCTGACTGTTATCTGCAGTTCGGCGGTTCTAATCTCACCGGCTCAAGGTTGACTCAGCCTTCCATCCTTCCGAGGTGGGTGAAATGAGGACCCAGGCTGTGGGGGCGATATGCTGACTCTGTAAACCGCTTAGAGAGGGCTTTCAGCCCTATGAAGCGGTATATAAGTCTAACTGCTATTGCTATTGTTTCTCAACCTTGGCAACTTGAAGATGCATTCGCTGGCTGGGGAATTCTGGGAGTTGAAGTCCGGACATCTTCAAGTTGCCAAGGTTGAGAAACACTGGTATAAGCTTTTGCAAGAGGAAAGATAGAAAGAGAATGTCTGACAGTTCTGGATACAGAGTTTAAATACTATTTTGGGGTGACAGTCCACTTCCTTACATGTACGTGTTACACAAGTTCACGTTATATAATATCTTGGCAAACAGTTTCCAGTCGAAAAATCACCTCCGTGTAATCTTATAGCTCTGGTATTCCCCTAAATATTCCCTCTATATAAGGTCTTAGCTTAATGTGTTACAAAAATGCTGCTGCCTGTGTTATGTAAAGTATAAAAATGGAGTCGCTCACGTTTTTCTCTTTTACACGAATAACCCCATTTCTCTCAACAGCCTCCAAGTGTCAGGCCTGGAAACCATCTTTTGCATTGGCACTTCAGGCCGGCCACATCCAATGATGTGGGAAAATGGGAGGGGGGGGGTATATGGGAGATATATATTTTATTTTATTTATTTCGTTTGTCAAACCTGTACGAGATAACAGGTATAGGTATAAACATGGACATGAACACAGGAAATTTGATCGCCACAATGTAGAAAAGATGTGGAGACGCTAGAAAGAGTGCAGAGAAGAGCAACAAAGATGATTAGGGGACTGGAGACTAAAACATATGAAGAACGGTTGCAGGAACTGGGTATGTCTAGTTTAATGAAAAGAAGGACTAGGGAAGACACGACAGCAGTCTTCTAATATCTCAGGGGTTGCCACAAAGAAGAGGGAGTCAAACTATTCTCCAAGGCACCTGAGGGTAGAACAAGAAGCAATGGGTGGAAACTAATCAAGGAGAGAATCAAGCTAGAACTGAGGAGAAATTTCCTGACAGTTAAAATAATTAATCAGTGGAAGAGCTTGCCTCCAGAAGTTGTGAATACACAACACTGGAGATTTTTAAGAAGATGTTGGATTGCCATTTGTGGAAGGTTTCCTGCCTAAGCAGGGGGTTGGACTAGAAGACCTCCAAGGTCCCTTCCAACTCTGCTATTGTGTTGTATTGTATTGTATTGTATTGTATTGTATTGTATTGCATTGAAATGGGTATGAATAACTGGGGACAATAGGACAGGGATGGTAGGCACACTGGTGCGCTTTTGCATACCCCCTTAAACTCCTCTTAGGAATGGGGTGAGGTCAACGCTAGCCAGTTTAAGGTTAAAGTTATTGGGTTTAAGGATGTAACAACAGAGTCAGGTAGAGCATTATAGGCATTGACCACTCTGTTGCTGAAATTATATTTTCTGCAATCGAGTTTGGAGTGGTTCACCTTGAGTTTGTATCTATTATTTGTCCGGTTGCGGTTGAAGCTGAAGTAGTCATTGACAGGTAGGACGTTGTAGCAGGCAATTTTGTGTATTACGCTTAGGTCAGACCTTAATCAGCGTAGTTTTAGGTTGTCCAAGCCCAACATTTCAAGCCTGATGACATAAGGTATTCTACTCTGAGCAGAAGAGTTGAGTATTCTTCTTGTAAAATACCTCTGGGCTTGCTCAATTGTATTAATGTCAGATATACAGTGTGGATTCCAGCGTGACCCAACAAAAGTGCGAACATCAAAAGCGTGCCGAAAAAACCACGGCACTAAAACCGCGATGTCAAAAGCGCACCGACAACAGCGCGCTGACAACAGCACGCCGACAGAAGCGCAATTTAAGTTAAGGTAAGGTTTAGGGTTAGGTTTAGGGTTAGGTTTAGGGTTAGGTTTAGGGTTAGGTTTAGGGTTAGGTTTAGGGTTAGGTTACAGCACGCTTCTGTCGGCGCGCTGTTGTCGGCGCGCTTCAGCGCTCATTCGTCGGCGCGGTTTTGTCGGAGCGGTTTTGTCGGAGCGGTTTTGTCACCGCTGTTTAGTCAGGCGCGCTTTTGTCGTTCGCGCATTTGTGGTGGAACTGGATTCCAGGCAGATGAGTTATATTCGAGAATTGGCCTGGCAAAAGTTTTGTATGCTCTAATTTGCAGTACAATGTTACCGGAGAAGAAGTTTCGCGTAATTAAGTTAACAACTCTTAATGCCATTTTGGCAATGCTGTTACAGTGAGCTTTGGGGCTTAGATTGTTTGAGATGAATTCTCCTAGGTCTTTGACAGAGTGAGGGTCATCTACGAAGTCGTATCTGCCCAACTTCTATTTGGAGCTTTGATTTTTGTTGCCAATGTGTAAGACAGAACATTCGTTGGTTGTCATAATAATGTTATTATAGTCATAATAACATTCCTTTCTCAGAGAGTCAAGGACATTTTGCCCAGCACCTGGAATAGTGTGACTGGAAGGCATCTTCAGTTGAGATGATGCCTGATTGGACCATGTGATGGACATGTGAGTGCTGGGAAGGGACTTGAACTTTCTTTTGGGTGGGGAAAACCTGGAAGCTTTCAGATTCAGGTTTTCCCAGATGTGCCAATATGACATCTCTAATAAAATGGAACTTGAGTGTTACTTGGAGCCCTGACACCAAGAGACTTCCGGGGATATTAGACCAAAGACACAAGCATGCTTGCATGTTTCCATACAGCATTGCCAATAATCTTCTGTTCCACAGCAGAAATTACCTATCATATTCCTGTTCAATCATTTTAATTTCCTTGCCTCCTAGCTATTTCTCCTTTTATATTATGTAAAATATTCTTATATTCACTTTGGTGACATTTTAGATTACATCATTTCCACCACAACCATGAACTTATTTTTGCTAAGTACACTTGGTTTAGATAAATATATTATTTATCATAAATTATAACCACCACTTAATTGGCCTCTTTGTCAAAAAAAGGACTTGATCTTCACACATAATTTAGGAAAGGAGATTTATTCTTTCAAAGGGATCTTCTTTTTACTTCCTTTTCTAAAATGCATGAACTTTCTTTTCTACTCTCCTCATTCTCTGTCTCTTGCTCCCTCTGTTTTTTGTTTTTTTTTTAACTTCCTTCGTTTTACTTTTCTTTTTCTTTTTAATTTGGAAACCTTTGCAAGGTGCCCCAGAGTTTATATGGCATAAGGACACCACCATCTGCATAAGTTGTTTTGGAAAGAGCTTAAAATAACCCCTGACCCACGAAAGGACATTCGCTAATTTCTGAAACATTATCTTGTTAGTAATTAAAGATGTTCCATGTCTTGTATCTAATATTAATGCTTCTAGTTTATAATTAACTGGTAAAGGTCCTCTAGATTATTATCTCTTAATGGAGATAATGTGTATACTGTCAATCTTCATTGTTTGACTTTTCCTCACCATGAAGTTGTTTTCAGATCAATACTTTTTTTAAAAAAAAAAACAGCATTATGACACTTCTCCAACATCCACAGCCTCAGTAAATGTTCTATAGCCACAGCAGGAATACAGATGTCTCAATTCACATATTGCACTATTCCATCCAATGTCTGTGTACAGAACACTTAATAAAAGCCGTTCAACATTATGGGGTTTTTCGTTTCTATGGATGGTGGTTGTGAAGTGTCTCTATCCGTGAGCAATCGATTCTTTCAAGAGATGAATCTGTTACCCAGCCAGATGGCATAGTGATGCTGCAAGGAACTCAGCTAGCAAAATAAAATAAAATAAAGAAACTGACACAAGGGATACCAACAACATGCTTCTGACAGAAGAGATGTGGATGCCGTCTGTAATGAAACCGTTGACTTTCTTGTTTAGTTCTTGAATCGGCCCTTTGAAGTGGATACTGCTGCTGATCAGCATAATGGAAAAACCCTGTGCTATCTTCCACACACTTTGATAAAGTGTGGAAAGAGTTCTCACGGTGTGTGTGTGTGTGTGTGTTTGTGTAACAGATATTCATCTTGCAGAAATGTCACCAGAATACAAAAAGGAGCTTCAACTCTTTGATAATATCAATGGAGTTTGCAAGATCACATCTTCTCATCTAATCCTTTGTGTTTTCTACTGTCAAACGAATTGCAGGCAGGTGACAATGTCCCGGGGGCATCTCTTAGCATCTAAGGTTCATAGCACTGATATTGAATAGAGGTAGTCCTTGAATTTAATTTAGTGACTATTCAAAGTTATAAAGGCACTGAAAAAAGTGAGTTATGACCATTTTTTACATTTTTGCAGCATCCTCATGGTCCTGCGATCAAAATTCAAATGCCTGACTCGGTTTTACAATGGTTGCAGTGTCCTGGGGTCATGTGATCACTTTTTGTGACCGTCTGACAAGCAAAGTCCGTGACCCGTCAAAACCGCGGCAGACTAAAGCGCGCCCGACGAAAGCGCGTACGTGACATCATCAGCAGCGCGACAAATAAAATTAAAAATAAATTAAAATTAAATTAAAGCAAGCCGATTCACATAAAGGTAAGGGTTAGGTTTAGGGTTAGGGTTAGGTTAAGGGTTAGGGTTAGGTTAAGGGTTACGTTAAGCGTTAGGGTTAGGTTTAGGGTTAGGTTAAGGGTTAGCGTTAGGTTTAGCGTTAGGTTAAGGGTTAGGTTTAGGGTTAGGGTTAGGTTTGGGGGGATTAGGTTTAGATTTACGCATTAATTTTAAGTTTACCGCTCACAGCGTGCTGTTTTCGTCGCGCTGTGATGACATCACGTACGCGCTTTCGTCGAGCGCGCTTTAGTCTACCGCGGTTTTGTGGTGGAACCGCAAAGTCAATAGGGAAGCCAGATTCACTTAACAATCATGTTACTAATTTAACAATTGCAGTGATTCACTTAACCACAAAATTTCATAAAATGGGGGAACACTCACTTTAAAATTGTCTTACTTAGCAAAGGAAATTTTTGGCTCAATTGTGATCATGAGTTGACGACTATCTATATTACATTAGCAGGAGAACATGTTTAAACCCATAAAGAGAAAAGGAATCTCAATTGAATAATATATTGTATGTATGTATGTATGTATGTATGTATGTATGTGTAGATTTTCACAGGTATAGGTATGCAGGTCTTGGTGTATTCGGGTCTTTTCCCATGTAAGATTGACGGTATCTTGGCAACGTTTCGACGAGGTCACACTCGTCATCTTCAGGCTGGTGCCTTTGGCTTCGTGCATGTGCGAATCCAATCACCACTGGCCTTCACCAAACATCAATTCCAACAACCAATCAAGATGTGACAACACAGCCAACCAATCCGATTAAAGCAACAAAGCCAACATTCCACACTCACACACCTATATTTATAGAAAAATGGCAGCTCCGATCACGCTTTGCTCACACAAGCACGAAGCCAAAGACACCAGCCTGAAGATGACATGTGACTTCATCGAAACATCACCAAGATACTGTCAATCTTACACAGGAAAAGACACGACTATGCCAAGACCTGCATATATATATATAAAACACATACACAGATTATATATATATATATATATATATATATATATATGTGTGTGTGTGTGTGTGTGTGTGTGTGTGTGTGTGTGTGTGTGTGTGTGTGTATATATATTAGATTTTTACAACCCCTGGTAAGCCCCAATTATGGGAGGAAGCTAACTGCTTCCATCATCTGTCCTTCAGCTCGTCACAAGAGTCCATCACGACAGAAACCCAATATTTTTACTGTTGCCTTTGTTATATTTGTGGTTTTTTATTTCTGCAAGCTATTTAGCTCTCATCAGCTAGCCATACCCTTACTGGGATTTGAACCTGGGCTATATTACATACTAGGCAGACTTCTTAGCCATTAGGCCACAGGCTCTTATCCGTTATCAGCGAAGCCAGGGTGTAAGGTATCTATTAGATTTTTACAACCCCTGGTAAGCCCCAATTATGGGAGGAAGCTAACTGCTTCCATATCCGACACGACAGAAACCCAATATTTTTACTGTTGCCTTTGTTATATTTGTGTTTTTTATTTGTGCTGATAAATAAATAAAGGAAGACTAGTATAGATCTATTTCAAGCTATTTAGCTCTCATCAGCTAGCCATACCCTTACTGGGATTTGAACCTGGGCTATATGGCATACTAGGCACACTAGGCAGAGATCTTAGCCATTAGGCCACAGGCTCTTATCCGTTATCAGCGAAGCCAGGGTGTAAGGTATCTATTAGATTTTTACAACCCCTGGTAAGCCCCAATTATGGGAGGAAGCTAACTGCTTCCATCATCTGTCCTTCGGCTCGTCACAAGAGTCCATCACGACAGAAACCCAATATTTTTACTGTTGCCTTTGTTATATTTGTGGTTTTTTATTTGTGCTGATAAATAAATAAAGGAAGACTAGTATAGATCTATTTCAAGCTATTTAGCTCTCATCAGCTAGCATACATACATACATACATACATACACACACACACACACACACACACACACACACACACTGTTTCCTCAAAAATAAGACCTCCCCTGGATAATAAAGCCAGTCGGGCTTTTGAGCGCATGCGTGCTAAAATAAGCCCTCCTCCAAAAATATTGCAACAGAATTGATTGCAGAGCAGCAGCCATGAGGGGACCTCGCTCGCTGCCTCCTGCACCTCAAAAATAATAAGACCTCCCTGAAAATAAGACCAAACACTTATTTCAGGGGTCAAAAGAAAATATGACCCTGTCTTATTTTCGGGGAGAGACGGTGTGTGTGTGTGTGTGTGTGTGTGTGTGTGTGTGTGTGTGTGTGAGAGAGAGAGAGAGAGAGAGAGAGAGAGAGAGAGAGAGAGAGAGGGAGAGAGAGAGAGAGAGAGAGAGAGAGAGAGAGAGAGATTGTGAAAGATATACTGTATATGATCATAATTGAGCCCAAAACTTCCTTGTAAGACAATTGTAAAGTGAATTATACAGATCTTTCACAATCTGACATTAGTCAATGAATGGATCTTAAAGTATTACCTAGCTCTCTTGTGTATGACTAAAGGAGATCACAGACCCACAGATAACAGCAGAACAAGGGACCAATTGTGCTTTAAATAATTTTTTTCAGAGAACTGTATGCAACCTATGCTTCTCCTGCCTATTTCTAGAAAGTAATGACCCAGCCATCTTGAAACACAGAAACTGTTGAAGTGCTCAATATGATGTGAGAGAAGGCCTGGCATATGGGACTATAATAGAGATTAATTTTCTTTATTATTATATAACTGTATATCTACCGCTTTTATGCCAGTCAAATAATTAATAAATGATTTTTGGCTCATCAAGTGACCAGTCCCATAATATGCAATTAAGTCATCGCAATGGGAAAGAATCAATCTTAATTTTGTTTATTTCACTTTTTCCCCTCCGGGAAAAAAAACAAACTTCTACAGCTCTTGCCTGACTAGCCTCATACTTTCAACTGCAGAAAATTCTAGTTCCTCTTGCACAGTTTTATTACAATTGCCCCAAATTTGTCCGGCTGCATGTTAGAATAAACCTTGAGATAGATGAGAGGCTCCTGAGGATATGGGATCCAAGGCCATCAAACATCAAACTTTTTCAAAACCTGTGAGGGATCTTGTTGATGCCTGAAATAGTCCCAGTGACTTTAGGGCAGTAGAAGAGAATACTTGTAGTTCAGGGTTGAACTGTGTGTCAACTGTGAAGCTGACCTGAACCGAAGCCATCTTGACAGCTTCAATGTTAACACATTGGAGCTGAGGGATAGGAAGGGGAATTTGAGATAGCTGGGATTTTTTTTTAATAAATTTATTTTATTTTATCAATTTCATATATACATTCACAATTATATGATCTCATAACTGTTATTAATAATATGTATTTATAACAATTTTTCCCTACTGTTAACAATATACTTGAAGATTGCTTTCTTAACATCCCATAGATCCATCTTATCTTACAACGGTCCTACTTCTTCTTCCCTCCCTCCCTCTTTCCTTCCCTTGTTTCTTCTCTCCTACTCCCCTTCCTTCCTTCCCTCCCTCCTTCCTTCCCTCCCTCCTTCTCTCCTTCCCTCCTTCCTTCCCTCCTTCCTTCCTTCCCTCCTTTCTTTTCTCCTTCTCTCCTTCCTTTCCCCCTTCCTTTCCTCCTTCCTTCCCCCTTCCTTCTCTCCTACATTCCCTCCTTCCTTCCCTCCTTTCTTCTCTCCTTCTCTTCTTCCTTCCCTCCTTCCTTCCCTCCTTTCTTCCCTCCTTCTCTCCTTCCTTCCCTCCTTCCTTCCCTCCTTGCTTCCCTCCCTCCTTCCCTCCTTCCTATCCCCCTTTCTTCTCTTTCTTCTCTCCTTCCTTCCTTCCTCCTCTCCTTTCCCTTCTCTCCTTCCCCTTCCTCCCCTTTACCCTTCCCCTCTTCTTCCCATTCCTCCCCTCTTTCCTACTTTTACATTCCCTCCCATTCTTCCTCTGCCTTTCCCTTTCTCCTATTCTTCTCCTTTCTCCTCTGCTTCCTATCTTTCCTTCTACTCCTCCCTCCATCCACTCTATCCGTTGTTGTGTTTACATATTCTCCTCTTCAGGGGATGACCTGGTTCTCTTTTTTTTTTCCTTATTTGAAAGTTATATAAAAAAGGCAAGATTTACAAAATACAAGATACAAAAATAGATAAAGCTCTTTACATATTTTCATCTCCCATTGCTCATCTCGCCTTACCTAGTATGAAACTAGGTTGCTAATTCCATGCAGGTAGTTATAACGGATTACCTATCAGCTTTTCAAGTTTTTCCAACGTTGTGGTCTAATGGTGTTACTCAACAGTGAATTCTCACCTCTAATACATTTCTACTCTCATTTGTCCCTCGGTCTTTGTGTATTGTTTATTTGAGTTGTTGCTTAGATCATTTTAAGTTAGTCAACTATAGCTGGGATTTTGTAGCCAAAACAAAATACTTTCTCTTGGGAACCAAGGACATTCTCACACCTAGTCAGAGAAAGGGGGAGTGATGCCACCAGGCAACCAGACAGCCCTGTGATTGGACCATATGACTGATTGTTGACAAATTTTTACTTTTAATTAGGTGAAAACTGTGGGAACCTTCAGAGTCGGTTTTCACCAGATCTGTGCCAATATGATATATCCAATAAAGCTATTCTTTGAGGAATGTACCTGCCTCTGAGTTTTGCTTGTTATGGGTCTATTACTTGGAACACTTACACTGTAGAATTCTTGGTACATTCTGATCCTAAGATGTTTCATTATCCAAGTAGGTAACATCATTAGTGCTAGAAGGAAGTGGGGTTTATTCTCACGAGGGCGTGAGTGAGTGGTTCTAGTCTCTTCAAGCAGCTTTCTGTCAGAGACTAACTCTCTATTCCATAGAGCAAGATAGAAAAGATGTAACATCTGACAAGCCTGATTTTTCAGACTTACACTTATGTCGTGACTGCAGAAGACCTTTTTCATTTTGAAGAATAGCAATAGCAATAGCAGTAGACTTATATACCGCTTCATAGGCCTTTCAGGCCTCTCTAAGCGGTTTACAGAGAGTCAGCATATTGCCCCCAACAATCTGGGTCCTCATTTTACCCACCTCGGAAGGATGGAAGGCTGAGTCAACCCTGAGCCGGTGAGATTTGAACCGCTGACCTGCTGATCTAGCAGTAGCCTGCAGTGCTGCATTTAACCACTGCGCCACCTTGGCTCAAGAATGCTGTTGGAGCTTTCTCTATCCTTGTCTTTACTTCACTGATCATGTCCTAGCTTTCATGTAAATTAAAACCAAGGTACTGTGAAGGAATACCAGTATAAATCCTGTCCATGGTTGAATAATCCTGGAAAACCCATAACACTAGGCCCGGTGTGGTTTCTTTATTTGCATTTGCATTTTATGTGAACTGTGAACCGGCCATTATGTTTGAAGGTATCTCCTGAGGCATTGCATTGCTCATTTCTGTGAAAGTTTCCCATTTCATATTCTGCTTACTGGCATGGATGGCTGAGTCATGTTTTGTGCAGATCATAGGTAGGTGAGGCAGATGACTAGATAATGACAGAACAATATGGAATGTGAACAACTGTAAGTGAAAGCATTGTTCTGACCCTCTGGGAGTTGCTCTCATATCCACATCCTTTCTTCCACCAACACAGAAATATAAACACTCCATATCAAGTTATCTCTTGAATGCCCATCACAACAACTAACATAAAGCTTTTTCTCTTTGCTCCAATGCCGCTAAAATTGCTGCCTGCCCATTGGCCCACCCATAAGGCATTCACAAGTTGTATCCAAATTCATGATTTTGTAAATCAAAGGCTGGCAGCCCTGTTTATAATATCTTCTTTTGGGAACATTTGCTCAGCCCTGTAAACAGACCATTTGCTTTACTAAGTGCAGGTAGTCCTCGACTTACAACAGTTCATTTAATGACCATTCGAAATCACAACAGCACTTGTTGTAAAAAGTGATTTATGACCACTTTGCACACTTATAACTGTTGCAGATCCCCATGATCACATGGTCAAAATTCAGACGCTTGGTAACTGATGCATATTCAGGATGGTTGCAGTGCCCTGGGGTCAGCAGGGGTGGGCTGCTGGAGGTTCGCACGGGTTTTGGATTTGGATTTGGATTTAACTTTATTTGTATGCCGCCCTTTTCCCTGAGGGGACTCAGGGCGGCTCACAATTCAGGGGGAGGGAAGGACAAAACAAGTTATACACATGAAGACAATACATCGTTAAAAAGCACAACAGTCATACTATTCGGGTGGGGTTGAAGTCCCAGGCCTGTCGGGACAGCCAGGTTTTAAGGGCTACGCGGAAGGTCTGAAGGGTGGTGAGGGTACGAATCTCCACGGGGAGTTCGTTCCATAGGGTCGGAGCAGCCACCGAGAAGGCTCTCCTCCGGGTAGTTGCCAGTCAACATTTGTGCGATCCTCTAGCTAGGAGTCTGCCCAGTTCAGCAAACCCCCAAATGCCACCCCTGGCTGGCCACGCCCAGCCACCCCCTCCACTCCCAGCCTGCCCCACCCGCTCCACGCGGCCCATTCATCATACCAGGTAAGTGCAGGGCCCATGCAGAGGCTCGGAGTCAGGGAAAACGGGCCTACCGGAGGTTCCAGAAGTCCAGAAAAGGGCCCGGGGGAAGCAGTTTTCACCCTCCCAGAGGCTCGATGAAAACCTCCGGAGCCTGGGGAGGGTGACCTCCCCCTCTCCATGGTGCAGGAGGCTGATTAGGCCACACCCATCATGGCTACACCCACTCAGCAATGGGGCAGTGAACACATTGCTGCAATTTCTTTTTTTTTAATAATTTTTTTATTTTTAATTTTCAAAACAAACACAACACATCCTTCTTTACATGCTGTAGATAGTGTATCAGTTGGTTACAAAAAGACTTTCGTGCCTCTCTTCCACAGTCAACAAACATAATTCATATTAACTCAAGTATTTTAACTCAGATATTTATACATGTTACCGTCATCATATCTCCATTTTCATTTGATTATAATTGTTTAAACATCCTTCATCATGAAATATACCAAGATTTAATACATAACCACATACTGGCCTTTCATTTACTATTTCTAAAATCCTCCATTAACACTGAATCCTTATGTCCTATTCTAGCTAAACATCCATAATATTTAATAAGAAAATTTTCTAATTCTTTTTTCCAAATCACTGTTTACAATTTACATCAGTTTCCTTATGTTATATCCATATCTATATATATGTTGTTATCCTTATCCCTCCTTTATTTAACTATATCCTGTATCATAACATTTTCCCCCTAATAATCAGAACTTTAACTGTATCTAACTTACCGTATATACTCGAGTATAGGCCGACCCGAATATAAGCCGAGGCACCTAATTTTACCACAAAAAACTAGAAAAGTTATTGACTCGAGTATAAGCCTAGGGTGGGAAATGCAGCAGCTACCGGTAAATTTCAAAAGTAAAAATAGATACCAATAATGTTTTTGAATATTTATTTCAAAGAAAAACAGTAAACTAGCGGTGTATTCAATGAAATACTTCACTCACCTCATGATGCTGATGTCCCGCTGTGATGATGATGTCCCGTGCAGCCGCGGGAGCGATGTCCCGCCTCCTATGACACACGGCACAGTGATTCCTATCATTGGATCACTGTACCAGAGGAGGTGGGACATCGCTATGTGGCTGCTTGCCATAACAAGGAGGAGGTGGGACATCGTTGCAGAGCGGCAGGAGGGGGAGGAAGGGGAATCGTAAGACAGCCCTGCATTACATTAGAACGTGAGGAGGGGGGATGGTGCGGTGCGCGCTGCGCGGCAAACTGACACAGAGGGAGGGGAAACTCACAGGGGCACTGGGCCATTCACGAGTGTCACCCAGCGGCATGGCCCCGCCCCTTTTTCTCCTCCATTTCGGGCAATTTTTTCACTGACTCGAGTATAAGCCGAGGCGGCTTTTTTCAGCCCAAAAAGTGGGCTGAAAAACTAGGCTTATACTTGAGTATATACAGTAGTTCTTTTTTTTATTAACCTTTATATATAATCCAAAGGGATTTCTAATCTTCCTTTCATGGGTACCATTCAATATTCATATCCAATTATTACTCATCATGACACTACACATTGTATACATTAGTAACATTATCAATTATTTATTTAACTATATTTATTGTCACTAAATTTCACTAAGTTTAACTAGTTTTAAATTATACTCTTCCATCTATCAACCTGAATCTTTCCAATAGCAAAACAGTCTCATATCTTCTGCCATTTGTGGTGTCAGACATCTAATCATCTCCTTAATCAACTTTATATGGACTCCTCTTAGCAACTCCTTGCTTGTAAAATCTCTCGTGTAATCTCGATGCCCTTCTTCTGTTTCCTTAATCATCTTATCTTTGATTGCCAGTAGTGTTATCAATGATATTGCTAATGAAATTTCTCTCTTTAAATCCATAAATTCTTTTGTTTTTTCTTCTTCTGTATCTTTCCATCTGGGGAAATTTTGCCTCCATTTAGTTCCTCTTTCAGTATTCCACTCTTTCCATTTTCAGAGACAAACCAATCACCATAAATATCAGCAAATTTAATTTCTTTATATTCATTTTCCACTTCAATTTTTTGGGTTTCAACCACCAGATTTTCCACTTGATAAACATCCTCAACTTCTTCCTATTTTGCTGTTAGATGCTCTAAGTCTTCCAGCTTCTTCTCTATCCTCTCATATGTATTTGATAATTTCTGTATTTCTGAGAATATCTTTTGCAGACTTAAGGTTTCTTTCTGCTGTTGAAATTGTGCCATTATCTCCAGCTAACAAACACAGCTGCTCTAGCTTGGAAGGTTAATAAGATTAAGCATAGATTCACAGTAACGTTTTGTTTTCACTTTTCTCTGGTTAAAGATATACTTCAAAGGGACATCTGTATGCTTTCCTTCTTATCATTCTCTATAACTAAGCATTGTAGTGCCAAGCCAAAATAATCAGTGAGAAAAATAAGAGTGTTTCATTTCCAAATGAAACACAAACGTACACAAACATTCCAGCCTCCGAGTAGCAGTGTTATTGTTGCAATTTTCTTTGTTTCTTTTTGTATCTTTTTTGTATTTCAAGTAAAAAAAAAAGTCTGATTTTTGAATGAGTTAGGAGAACACCCACAGTAATGAAAGATGAAAATTTTAGTCCATAGGTTACAGAGAATAATAAAAGAAAAAATAGAAGAAAACTTAATCCATTCGTTTTAAAAGGCTTGCATAAATTCCATTCATGAAGATAGCATTTAAAAAGTAAGATAACCCACTGTCCAAAACCATCTGCTGCTTATTTCTTCTGTTCTCCAATTTAAATTATTTTTAAGTTTTTTTATAGACAGTCTCTTTTAAAACAGTAAAAGTTCCCCACCAGCTAGAAACCCTTTCACTTTCCATATCCTTCCATTTTGGAGCCACCCCGACTTCGTCAGCCTTGGCTGGATTTTTTGTCGCCACCTTGAAGAACTTCTCTTGCATCGATGAGGGATTTTGCCATGTCCCTGAGGTCAGCAAGACATATTCTTCCTGTTCACTGTCTCTGCGGGATGGTTTAGGTCCGATTGGACCACCCAGCGGCAAAAGTATTGGCTGCGGTCTCGGAGCATTGAGACCGCACGTCCATATCATTGTGACGTTGGCTCCTCCTCCACATTGTTGCAATTTCTGAAGCCCACCCCTGGTCATATGATCAACTTTTGCAGCCTTCTGACCTGCAAAACCAACAGGGAAGCCAGATTCACTTAACAACCATGTTTCTAATTTAACAATTGCAGTGATTCACTGAACAAATATAGTAAGAAACGTCGTAAAATGGGACAAAACTCACTTAACAAATTTCTCACTTCGTGACGTAGATTTTGGGCTCAGCTGTGGCCCTAAATCAAGGCCTACCTGTAGTATGTGAGGACTAGATCAAGCCTGACTTTCAGCAGTAAAGACTCCCTCCTAACTCAAACTCTGGCATCCTGAGATTAGTATTTTACAGAGTGCTCTTTTGACCATAATAAAATTGCACTTTATTTCCTGCTCTATGCGTTTATTTATAACCTGGAAGCATGAAGGTGGACTAGTTTTCATGGCGGTGGCTCTTGGCTGCATTCCCGGATATAGGTTTACAAAGAGCTCCTTGACAGCTATGTGATCCGTAGGAACCTTGTGCAACAGGATAGAAGGGTGTGCTTTTTTGTTTGTGGGGACACACCCATCTTCCTATTCACATGGCAGCTGTGCACATGGTTTGCAATGTACCTTAGCTAACAAGAGGTTGCTATTCAGTTCCATTGAGATGTATCCAAGAAGAAAAGATGAACGTGTTGTAACACGAGAAAGAAGGCCTGCTTTTATGATAAAGTGAAAGGGTAACTTGAAGCCTCTTTATTATAATGGACATGACATCCAGTTGCAGTGCCAACATATTTGGAAGATATAAATTTGAAAATAGAAAGAAAACAAAAAACAGGAGAAAACCTTGTCCAGGGAATAAAATAGGGCAGTGATGCCTAACCTTTTTCCCATCGCGTGCCAAAAGCAGAGGGGTCCTGCGCGTGGGTGCCCACACCCTTAATGCTATGTCCGTGACCCCCTGAGTGCATGCGTGCGTGACACTGCCCCCACACGTGCATGTGTGCGTGACCCCCGTCCTCCCCCCTGCTTTTGCTGTGTGATGGACCCATTTTTCACGCTCCCCAGGCTCTGAAACACCTGCCCCCCCGCTTTTGGCGTGCGATGGGCCCATTTTTCACCCTCCCCGGGCTCCAGAGGCTTTCTAGGAGCCTGGGGAGGGCAAAAACAGCCTCCCCTGTCCCGCCCTCCCCCAAAGGCCCTCCAGAGGCTTCAGGAGGCTTCAGGGAGTGTGAAAAATGGCCCAATGCGCAAACTGGTTGGGTTGTTTTTTCTCCTCTAGTGTTGTAATATAATTCCTTGTGTAGGTGTGGATCACCCATGGCCCAGTGGATACCAGGGCATGCAGAGCCACGCTGAACCACACAGGAGAAAACAAACTCCTAAAACTCCATAACATCCTGATAGTTCATAACATAACATTCTGAGATGTGCCCTACCATTGACGTCCAGGATTTGACCATATATAGACAGAACTTCTCTGAGCAGTAGATTAGAAATTGTACTTTTACAGGCTGTTTTTACTCACATGCTATTGCTCCTCCTGCCTTTGTCCTATCTCAATAAAAGGGGCTCTCAGACCCCCAATTTGGGTCGTCGCTCCATCCCAAGAAAGATCGTGTCCTGTCTTTTCTCCACATTGGCCTCATGGACGAACCACGGGAATGTTACATTTGGTGACCCCGACGTGATTTCCTGTGTCGCCAGCCTTTCACTCATCCCTGACTGGGCAAAGTCTCGCAACCAGGGCTGGCCGTCAGCGAACGGAGAACCCTTCCAAATCGTGAGTATGGGCTCGGGCTTCTCGAAGGCTCAGACTGCACACTTGCAGGAGCTTCGGGACATCGTCAAATTGTCTGTTGCAATCTCTCAAGCGGCAGGTCGCCCGCTTCCCCTTCCCCCGAAAAAACATTTCCTCTCTCTATTGGCTTACATTCGCTGGCTGGGGAATTCTAGGAGTTGAAGTCCAGACATCTTCAAGTTGCCAAGGTTGAGAAACACTGCTCTAGAGGCTTCAGAAAATCCTCCGGAGGGCGAAAAACAGCCAAAAAAGAAGGCTGACGTCAGCTGCCCAGTGTGCGCATGCACACTGGAGCTGACAGGACAATGCCTCGCATGTCCTAACAAATGGCTCCATGTGCCACCTGTGACATGCGTGCCATAGGTTCGCCATCATGGAAATAGGGTGACAGCATATATGCTCTTTGTACCAATCTGGTCCCTTCCTAAAATCTTTAGGCAGCCACATTTAACCTTTGAAGAGCTATTCAAGAAGCCAAGGCTGAATCTAATCTCATTTCATTGACATATAATTAAATTGCATTAATTATATGAAAGTCATATGATCTCTTGTAATGTATTTAATACTTTTCCTCTTCTACCCTATCACATGTTACAATCCAATGACAACTGGAGCTTTTTAAGAAGAGATTGGATGCCCATTTATCCAGAATGGTACAGGATCTCCTGCTTGAGTACATGGTTAGACTAGAAGACCTCCAAGGTCCCTTCTAACTCTGTTATTCTGTAATTTTGTAACTCCTGAAGATGTTCTGAGGACTGCACTCCACGATATTCTGAGTCATATATAGTCCTGGGGGTTTAGGCTATTCTGGGTCATATATAATCCTCGGGTTTTAGGCTATGGGTTTCACATCATTGGATAGGAGTTATAGAGATTAAATGAAGGCCTAGCAGAGTTTGTACCCTGATACCATTTTTCCAATTCTTAAATAAAATGGGTGTGTATGCATGAAATATCACTGAGTTCTGGTCTATAAACTTAATAGTTGAGCTCATGATTTGCATACATAGTGGTGTTGTGTTTAGAAGAATTCATAAAGCTGCAGTTTTAAATGTTATTTTATGGTGTTGGACTGAAATAAAATAAATGTAAATTTAATTATTGTTAAAATGAGAGCAGATATATATCTGATGACATGAAAATGAAGTGAAACACCATGAAATCAGGCAGGGTGAGACAGAAAAAGCTTTCCAGTTTGAAGTTGCTGTTTGAAATCCATTTCAAACAAAGTTCCCATTGATGTCTGTGGAAACCTCCCATCAAAGAAGGAAGAAGGGGGAAAAAAAACTTTTCCATTTGGTATGATGCCAAGGTTCCACAGATTCCACCTCCCGCCCCAGTCAAATGCTATTAAATTGACAAAAAAAATATGCATTTGTATCGCTGACTCTGAGAACAGATACTAGGATAGGATAAATCTTATTCTTATACCAAGTTTGCAAAATCCTGAAATCAATTATTTTTGGCCATAAACAATTGTGCTTTAAATCTGATAAAATATATTTCTTCATTTCCTGGAGCAGATTTTTAGGAGATACGCCTGCAAAGTACATGGCTGCCATTTTGAAGATGCTTCCCACATAATCCTAGAAGGAGGTAATTGATTATTTCAAGAGGTACTAGCTACTTTTTTTGTTTCTAAAGAAATGAAAAGAAAGGTGTAGGTGTTCACCATTCCACTCTTGGACCAGTTAAAAAGAAAAAGAACAATAGGTACAACTGTGCACTGATCCAAAATTTCCACCAAAAGGAAGGAGGGTCCTAGCTTTATGTGGAAAGATCCTTTTGGAAGAGGGCTGGGAGATGAAGTGACCATAAAGGTAGGTCTTGTTAGAAGAAATGTCCTTCTGGGTTCAGTTCCAAGTGGGGAAAAAGACACTGGAAACATGGAGGCTGCTTGGACAGATGGTTTAATGGTGGACAGGATCATATGTCTTGAGCTCCTGGACAGAAAAGGGGGATCACATGCTTCCAAATGTTGGGTGAAGAAGAAAAGAGGGGGGAAAGAGCTTGCTGAGAATTCCTGGTTTTTTTAAAAAATACTCTGTTGGCCCCACCTCTCTGTTATCTTTTCCTGTGTAAGAAATGTATTCTGATTGGTTGTCAGACTCCCAGGGGTGGGGAGTGGGGGTGTTTTAGCTAACTTTGTAGGTTGTGTGTCTTTTCAGTCCCAAGCTTGGTTGAGTTCCCAGATGCCTTGTGGTGAGTTTCTGTAGAAGGCTCATCCTACCTTCGTTATGTATTTGTATTTGTATTTGGTTTATTTGTATGCCGCCCTTCTCCAGGAGGGACTCAGGGCGGCGAACAACTCAAAGGGGAAAGGGAACATAAACAACAGTACACATAATTAAAATACACGAAAATCACACAGCCATACCAGTCGAGAGGGGAGGGGAACTCATCAACCCCAGGCCTGCGGCACAGCCAGGTTTTGACGGCTTCCGGAAGGCCTGGAGAGAGGTGAGGGTCCGAATCTCCACGGGGAGTTCATTCCAAAGGGCCGGAGCTGCCACAGAGAAGGCCCTCCCCCAGGTAGTAGCCAGATGGCATTGGCTGGTGGACGGAACCCGGAGGAGGCCGACCCTGTGAGATCTAACGGGTCTTTGGGAGGTAGTTGGCAGCAGGCGGTCTCTCAAGTACCCAGGTCCAATACCATGAAGGGCTTTATAAGTTACGACTAGCACTTTGAAGCGTATCCAGAGACCGATCGGTAGCCAGTGCAGCTCGCGGAGGATAGGTGTAATGTGGGTGTACCGAGGTGCACCCACAATCGCTCGCGCGGCTGCATTCTGGACGAGTTGAAGTCTTCTGGACGAGTTGAACTCTTCAAAGGCTGCCCCATGTAGAGCGCATTGCAATAGTAAAATGTAAAATAGATTAGCTCAGGGCCCCTAATGGCCCATTGACAAAGGTGGGAGCTATTAAGAGTGAGTCTGTTTCCTGCCTTACAACATGTTTCTCCGTTTCTTATCCGGGGAAATATAATATTCTGCCTTTTCAATATTTCTTAGGAAAGGGGTGGGTGCTAACTTCCTACAGCCGTAACCAGTAAATGGAAGGAAAGGTGTCTTCCCACCACAGTGTGCACAAGACCACTGGAGCCCAGGCCTTGCCACCAACAAAGTAACATCAGGACTGCACAGCTATACCAGCAGAAGGAAGATGGATGGAGGTTGCCTTCCTGGTGAGCTGGGAACAAGTCAAGAAGTATACAATACGCATTCTTGCTCTCAAGAAGAAGTGGCCATCATCACACAAAGGGTTAGGAGAATGTGCAGATGGACTCAGAGTGAAGGAAAGGAGGAATCAAGTGTGGGAAGTTATCATCCAGCCCTCTCCCAGAAAAATGAAATATCCTAGGAAATATTGAAAAGGCAGAATATTTCTCTGGATGTGAAAAGAAACATGTTTTAAAAGACAGAATAGTTGCCTATAGCTTCCTGCCCATCCCCAGCTAATGGGCCATTAAGAAGACCAAGCTAGTCCCTTTTACATAATAAAGACTTCTCCACTGCAGCCCCAGGGAGGATGGGAGTAAAGGCATGATAATATTGGCCCTTTACTCAACTGACCACATGGCATCTGAGAACTCATCCATACCTGGATTCAAAACACAGCCTAGAGAGTTGCCCCTGCATGGGCCCATGGGAGTCTGACAACCAATCAGAATACATTTCTTACACAGGAACAGGAAACAGAGAGGTGGGACTAAACAGGGTATAAAGGCCTAGCAAGCCCCTCCTTCAGCCCTTCTCTTCTTCTCCACCAACATTGAAGCATGTGATCACCTTTTCTGTACAGGGCTCAAGCCATGTGGCCCTGTCCAACAATAAACCATCTTTCCAAGCAGCCTCCATGTCTCCAGTGTCTTCTTCCCCACTTGGAGCTGAACCCAGAAGGACATTTCTTTCAACACAAGTAAGAAAGAAAAGGGTTAGAATTTTCTTTGGGTCCTGAAAAAAAAACACCCCAAGACTGGATTCACTTGTGGGTCCAATGTGTAACAACAAAGCCTAACAGGGCAGTTTCTTTAGAGGTTTCCTCAGAAAAAAAGGCTGTCCATGGTGCAAATTTATTTAATTTCATTTAAATAATGATTTATTGAATAACCCAGAATTGGCTGGGTTTGTATAAGTAAACGATAAATAAACAAAGCATCCTGTGGTTCGCTCATGATGGTACCAGTAAAGCAAAAACAAATAAACCTTAGCAGAGGTGGGCTAGCATTCTTCCCACTAGGCATGGTTGTCTTTTATATTGTGGGAAGTTATCATCCAGCCCTCTCCCAGAAAAATGAAATATCCTAGGAAATATTGAAAAGGCAGAATATTTCTCTGGATATGAAAAGAAAGAAACATGTTTTAAAAGACAGAAGAGTTGCCTGTAGCTTCCTGCCCATCCCCACTGTTAATGGGCCATTAAGAAGACCAAGCTAGTCCCTTTTACATAATAAAGACTTCTCCACTGCAGCCCCAGGGAGGATGGGAGTAAAGGCATGATAATATTGGCCCTTTACTCAACTGACCACATGGGATCAGAGAACTCATCCATACCTGGATTCAAAATACAGCCCAGAGAGTTGCCCCTGCATGGCCCTATGGGAGTCTGACAACCAATCAGAATGCATTTCTTACACAGGAACAGGAAACAGAGAGGTGGGACTGAACAGGTTATAAAAAGCCTAGCAAGCCCCTCCCTCAGCCCTTCTCTTCTTCTCCACCAACATTGAAGCACATGATCTCCTTTTCTGTTCAGGGCTCAAGCCATGTGGCCCTGTCCAACAATAAATCATCTTTCCAAGCAGCCTCCATATCTCCAGTGTCTTTTTCCCCACTTGGAGCCGAACCCAGAAGGACATTTCTTTCATCAATATGGCACGCCATGCCAAAAAAAAAAAAAAGTTCCATCTGTTGTGAAGAGATATATCACAGTAGACATATAAAGAAATCTACATCTACCATCACTGACAGGTGATTAAGTCTAATTTTAGATCTGCTTATCTTAACGTGGTTGCTTGCCCTCTTCTGCACTTGTGCTATAGAATTTCAGCATGTCCTCAGTTTTAAGCATGCCTCTTTGTCCTCTAAACAAAAGTTTGCTATAAGTATTTTTTATAAAAATAAGTTGTTGTAAAGGTCTCCTGACAGGTTTATAAAGATATGGTCTCTTACTGATGTTGAGACTCTAGAAAAAGTACAGAGGAGAGCAACCAGGATGATTAGGGGACTGGAGGCTAAAACATAGGATGAACGGTTGCAGGAACTGGGCATGGCTAGTCTAGTGAAGAGGCGTGACCTGACAACAGTGCGCCGACAACAGCGCGCCGACAAAAGCGCGCCGACAGAAGCGCGATTTAAGTTAAGGTAAGGTTTAGGGTTAGGGTTAGGGTTAGGTATAAGGTTAGGTTTAGGGTTAGGTTTAGGTTTAGGGTTAGGGTTAGGGTTAGGTTTAGGGTTAGGTTTAGGGTTAGGTTTAGGGTTAGGTTTAGGGTTAGGTTTAGGGTGAGGTTTAGGGTTAGGTTTAGGGTTAGGTTTAGGGTTAGGTTTAGGGTTAGGGTTAGGGTTAGGGTTAGGTATAGGGTTAGGTTTAGGGTTAGGGTTAGGTTTAGGGTTAGGGTTAGGGTTAGGTTTAGGGTTAGGGTTAGGTTTAGGGTTAGGGTTACAGCGTGCTTCTGTCGGCGCGCTGTTGTCGGCGCGCTTCAGCGCTCATTCGTCGGCACGGTTTTGTCAGCGCAGTTTTGTCACCGCGGTTTAGTCAGGCGCGCTTTTGTCGTTCGCGCATTTGTGGTGGAACCGTGAAGAGAAGGACCAGGCGAGACATGATAGCAGTCTTCCAATATTTGAGGGGCTGCCACAGAGAGGAGGGGGTCAAGCTGACCCCAGCTTGCTCTCGGAAGTTGTGGGATCTTCATCACTTGAGACTGAGAGACCATCCACTCATCTGACTAACTTACAGCTTTAAGTGGGTGATAATTGTTTATTAAGAGCATTTACTGACACAGCCTGACGCTGTCGAATTTTGTCTTTAGCCCTGGAGCCAGTTGGGCAATTCCTGACCTTCAATATGCACAAATGAACCGAATCTTAATGCTGATTTCTCGCTGTGGCAGTTTGGGGTGAGAGTTGGGTTGCTCTATTTTCTTCTTCATTATCAGATGCTGCTTTTGGAGGAACTCCAAAGAGAGGGGGAAGCCCTTCAGCTGATTCCTTCCTTGCTGTTGCTTAGACAAACAGGCCATCATTTTCTGTAGAGTTACTTTATTAGACAAAAATGGCCTATATATCAGTCCCGAGTCCCTTCTGAGGTAATGCGCCTCTCAGAAAGTTTGCCATCCATCGTTCTCTGTCAGTCACGATTTATGGATTCATGTTATGTATGGGCTTGGCATCACCACAATGGTTTTCTCGGTGTGTAAATCAAGCCATTGCAAGCATACAAATCTATTTTTAACAGCCAGCAGCTGAACAAACTTTTTTTTTTAATGGATGACTTCCATTTCCTTCAAATTGTTCAAGGTGACATTTTATTGCCATTCTCCTCCTCCTCCTCCATTTTCACAACAGTCTTGAAGGGAGATGTGAGGCTGAAAAATAGGGATTGGGTGATTGAAACTTCAGAAGGAGGCTTAGCGTCAACCGAGACCTCGGGAGACAGAAACAGCAGTTCTGGAATACAACATTCTTACTGCTGTTGTTACATGACAAAATGTATGCATATATTCGCATTAAGTCCTGATTCTAGTGTAGAAAGTTAGCACCCACCCCTCTCCTAGAAAAATGAAATATTTTAGGAAATATTAAAAGGGCAGAATATTTCCCCTAAAAGGGAGGCAGAAACTCATCTCCCCCCCCCCACCTTTGTCAATGGGCCATTAAGGCCTGGGTCAGTCTACTTTACATAACAAAGATCTACCTCCTTCAGGCAAAGCCATAATAGGAATCCTAAAAGCCCTTTCATTACATCCATCACCCAGCAACAGCTCAACCAAGCTTGGGACTCAAAAGACAGACAGCTTACAAAGTTAGCTAAGACCCCTGCCCCCTGGGAGTCTGATCACCAATCAGAGTACATTTCTTACACAGGAACAGGAAGCTCCAAGGCAGGGCCCAAGAGAGGTTATAAAACTCAGGCTCTCTCAGCATCTCTGCCTTTTTCTTCAAGATCTTCAAGGCATGTGATCCCCTTCCCGCCCAGGACTTCAAACCATGTGGTCCTGTCCACCATCAATAAAACTTCTTTCCAAGCAACTTCCATGAATCCAGTGTCTTTTTCCCCACTTGGAACTGAACCCAGATGGACATTTCTTCCAACATTAGAATAGTATTGAGCTGTCAGATTGTAGATGATCTATACCAGGGGCGTCAAACTCACGTCGTCATGGTGTCATCATGTGACGTATTGGGACGGTTCCACCACAAATGCGCGCACAACAAAAGCACGCCTGACTAAACCGCGGTGTCTAAAGCGCGGTGACAAAACCGCGTGACGAATTAGCGACTAATTAGCCCTAAAGCGCCCCGACAAAAGCGCGCCGACAGAAGCGCGCTGTAATGTAACCCTCAACCTAACCCTCAACCTAACCCTCAACCTAACCCTAAACCTAACCCTAAACCTAACCCTAAACCTAACCCTAAACCTAACTGTAAATCTTACCTTAAATGAAATCGTGCTTCGGTCGGCGCACTGTTGTCGGCGCGCTGTTGTTGGCGCGCTTTTGAAATCGCGGTTTTAGCGCCGCAGTGTTGTCAGCGCGCTTATGACGTTCGCGCTTTTGACGGGTCACGATTGGGACTCCCCCCCCCTTTGTTAAACTGGGCGTAGGCAATGCCAGCATGTGACGCATCCAGCCCATATGGGCCTGGAATTTGACAGTGCTGGTCTATACTCTCAACCTCTCCTGTAGATATTCCAGTAACATGGCATTTTCTAGGCATTGGTTAAATACTTCCTAGATCTATTGGATTGTTTATAAGAAGGTAAGTATAGGTAGTCCTTGACTTAGAACAGTTCGGGGTTGTTGTTTGTTGCTCCAAGCTTGGCAATTTGGTTGCAAATGTTTCGTCCCTGTTCGAAAAGACATCATCAGTGTGCTTTGAATTGTGCTTGTCCATTGAGCACAAGTCAAAGATAGACGAGCACAATTCCAAGTGCACTAACAATGTCTCCTCACAGGAAAGACAGAAGAAGGGGGGAAGGATAAGGAGGAGGAAGAGAAAGAAGAGAAGGGAAAGAAGGTGGGAAGAAAGAAGGAGAGAAGAAAGAGAAGAAACCGGAGGAGGAAGGAGGGAGGGAAGAGGAGAGGGTAGTAAAGAGGGAAAGAGGGAGGGAAAGAAAGAGAGAAGGAGAGTTGAAAGGAAGGAAGGAAGGAGGGAGGAAAGGAGGGAGATTAAGAGAAAAGGAAGGAGGAGGGAAAGAGGAAGGGAAGGAGGAAAGGTATGTGAGAAGGAGGGGGGGACCGAGGGAGGGAAAGGAGGGGGAAGGAAAGGAGGAAAGGAGAAAAGAAAGGAGGGAAGGCAGGGGAGAAGGATGTAAGGGGGGGAGGGAAGAAAAGGGTATGGAAAAGAAGAAATGAGGGAAGAGAAGAGGGAGGGAAGGAATAAGATACCTAACCTTTGATGTTTATAATGATTTGATAGTATGGAAATATCTCGAAATGTAGTTGTATTGTTTTTTACAAGTTATGGATGTTGTATTTTCTTTTTACCAATAAAATCTTTTTTAAAAATTAAAAAACAACAACAGCAACAACAATGTCTCCTCAAATGGGGGTGAAACATTTGCAACCAAATTGGCAAGCTCGGAGCTTAGACCAACAGCCCAACTACCAACCCGAGCTACTTATATTCATATACATTACAACAGCAATGTCGTAATGTATTTGTGACCATCCGAAGTTACAACAGCACTGAAAAAAGTAACTTATGACTATTATCCATACTTACGACTGTTGTGGTATCCTCATGGTCACACGGTCAAAATTCAGATGCTTGGCAACTCTCCTATTCAGGATGGTTGCAGTGCTCCAAAGTCATGTGATCATTTTTGGGAACTTTCCGACAAGCAAAGTTAATGGGGAAGCCAGATTCACTTAACAACCGTGATACTAACTTAACAACTGCAGTGATTTGCTTAACAACTGTGGCAAGAAAGGTCGTAACACGGGGCAAAACTCAATACATGTATCGCTTGGTGACAGAAATTTGGGGCTCAATTGTGGACATAAGTCAAGGACGACCTATCAATAGTAAGGAAGAGCCAACAAGATAGTTTCAAATATGGAGTTAATCAGTGTATTTGCACTGTTGATAGACTTACTGCCATTTGTGACTTTCTCAATGTTTGTTGTTTTTTTCAGTGCTATCTTCCATTGTTTTGTTTTTTTTTCAAACTGAAAACTTTTTTGTTCCTGGCAGGAGAAATATATGCTGGTTTCCCAGGGTTTGATATCCAGTTCAGTGTAATATTTGCATATGCATACCTAGGTTTATTTCAAAGTTTTTAATGAGCTGTTGACCTGCATCTTTCTGCTTATTGAGAATGCTTGGAGTGATTGGAACAAGAGATGGGTTTTCAAACTTAGAACATGCCGTAATTGCTTGTATTGTTCAGTGACTGTATGAATGAGTGGAATTGTTCTAGAAGGATCATTTATCCTCAGCTGCATGGATGCCCTCAATTTTCCAAAGAACACTTGTTTTGCAGCATAGCAGTCAGACAATTAATTTTAAAAGGATCTGAAGATTATGGTTATTGGAAAAAGAGAGCCCTTGATAAGAAGGTCAACTTTCTTCCCTTTGCAAGATAAAATGTTCAGGCAGAGCAATCCTAGTGCTCGGTTGGAAGGCTCAAACGTCAGACCATTCTGCTATGCTACAAGAACGTGGAGATTGGCATGGTGGAAAAAACAAAAACAAAGCTTTCAGACAAGCACAGATAAAACGGAATTGTTGGCTTTTTCTTTTCTTTGTTTCTTAAATTCTTTGCATCCCATAGCAGTGCAGGAGAAGGGAATACGTCAGTGGTGGGATTCAACAAATTTTTACTAGCGGTTCTGTAGGCGTGGCTTGGTGGGCATGGCAGGGGAAAGATACTGTAAAATCTCCATTCCCATCCCACTCCAGGGGAAGGATACCATAAAATCTCCATTCCCACAATACTCCAGGGGAAGGATACTGTAAAATCTCCATTCCTCCCCACTCCAGGCAAAGGATACTGTAAAATCTCCATTCCTCCCCACTCCAGGCAAAGGATACCGTAAAATCTCCATTCCCACCTTACTCCAGGGGAAGGATACTGTAAAATCTCCATTCCCACCCACTCCAGGCAAAGGATACTATAAAATCTCCATTCCTCCCCACTCCAGGCAAAGGATACTGTAAAATCTCCATTCCTCCCCACTCCAGGGGAAGGATACTGTAAAATCTCAATTTCCACCTTACTCCAGGGGAAGGATACTGTAAAATCTCCATTCCCACCCACTCCAGGCAAAGGATACTGTAAAATCTCCATTCCTCCCCACTCCGGGGGAAGGATACTGTAAAATCTCCATTCCCACCTTACTCCAGGGAAAGGATACTGTAAAATCTCCATTCCTCCCCACTCCGGGGGAAGGATACTGTAAAATCTCCATTCCCACCTTACTCCAGGGAAAGGATACTGTAAAATCTCCATTCCTCCCCACTCCAGGCAAAGGATACTCTAAAATCTCCATTCCTCCCCACTCCAGGCAAAGGATACCGTAAAATCTCCATTCCCACCTTACTCCAGGGGAAGGATACTGTAAAATCTCCATTCCCACCCACTCCAGGCAAAGGATACTGTAAAATCTCCATTCCTCCCCACTCCGGGGGAGGGATACTGTAAAATCTCCATTCCCACCTTACTCCAGGCAAAGGATACTGTAAAATCTCCATTCCCACCCACTCCAGGCAAAGGATACTGTAAAATCTCCATTCCTCCCCACTCCAGGCAAAGGATACCGTAAAATCTCCATTCCCACCTTACTCCAGGGGAAGGATACTGTAAAATCTCCATTCCCACCCACTCCAGGCAAAGGATACTGTAAAATCTCCATTCCTCCCCACTCCGGGGGAGGGATACTGTAAAATCTCCATTCCCACCTTACTCCAGGGAAAGGATACTGTAAAATCTCCATTCCCATCCCACTCCAGGGGAAGGATACTGTAAAATCTCCATTTCCACCTCACTCCAGGGGAAGGATACTTAAAATCTCCATTCCCACCCACTCCAGGCAAAGGATACTGTAAAATCTCCATTCCCACCCACTCCAGGCAAAGGATACTGTAAAATCTCCATTTCCACCTCACTCCAGGGGAAGGATACTGTAAAATCTCCATTCCCACCCACTCCAGGCAAAGGATACCGTAAAATCTCCATTCCCACCCACTCCAGGGGAAGGATACTGTAAAATCTCCATTTCCACCTCACTCCAGGGGAAGGATACTGTAAAATCTCCATTCCCATCCCACTCCAGGCAAAGGATACTGTAAAATCTCCATTTCCACCTCACTCCAGGGGAAGGATACTGTAAAATCTCCATTCCCACCCACTCCAGGCAAAGGATACCGTAAAATCTCCATTCCCACCCACTCCAGGGGAAGGATACTGTAAAATCTCAATTTCCACCTCACTCCAGGGGAAGGATACTGCAAAATCCCCATTCCCTCCCAATCAGCTGGGACTCGGGAGGCAGAGAATAGATGGGGGCGGGGCCAGTCAGTGGTGGTATTTACCAGTTCTCCAAACTATTCAAAATTTCCGCTGCCTGTTCTCCAGAACTGGTCAGAACCTGCTGAATACCACCTCTGGAATATGTCTAAGTCAGCTCTCAAGGAATGAAATAAAGGAAATAAGACATGTTGATTCTCCTTTGGTTCTTCTGAGTTTTTCAGAATCTTCAAACTTTATCAAAAAATATTTCCAGTCCAGCTAGGGTGGCTGATCTATTAAATGATGTTCTTCCTCTAAAAATGGAGTTCTACCCCGGGGCACATAAAACCCTTGGCTTTGGAAACTTGCAAAAAAAAAAAAGAGAGATAACATTTAATTGAGGATTTTTCAATGAAAAATAAAACTCAAATATTTTTTCTCAGTCTTCCCCCCAGCCCCTTCAGTTCAATTGTGTCAAATTCTTGGTAACTGCTGGGATAAAACAATGCAGTTTTCCCGGAAAGGTTTTTCAGAAATGGTTTGCCACTGGTGGATTACCAATTTTTTTCCTACTGGTTTGGGCATGCTTGCTCATGTGTGTGACGCTTCTGTGCATGTACAGAAGCATCCGGGTGAGTGGGCGGCAGGGGTGGGTTTCAACCGGTTCGCGGCGGTCCCTGCGAACCGGTTTGTCGGCGAACCCAGAAGTAAGTAACTTCCGGGAACCGCGAAGGGCCCACCCGCACGCCTGCACTCCTTACCCGGTTTTGACAAGTTCTGCGCTTCCACGCATGCTCAGGACGCATACAGCACCTGCGCGATCCTCCAGGAGCAGCTGGAGCATCGCACAGACGCTAGTACGCATGCGTGTGCCATGTGCATGCATGCGCGCGCCGCACGCGTGCACGAGGACGCCGCTGGCCCCGTTCCAACCAAACCGGTTGGAACGGTGTGAGAAACCCACCCCTGGTGGGCGGAGTGTCCCACCACCGCTACTACTGGTTCACCCAATCCGGGCCAAACCAGAAACAATCCACCTCTTCCACAGAATGCACAGCATGCGCAGAAGTGTTGCGCACAAGCACCCCCAAACTGTTGGTAAAAAAAATTGCCATTGCCTCCTTCCTAGGGCTGAAAGAGAGGGACTGGCCTGAGGTCACCCAGCTAGCTTTGTGCCCAAGGAAGGACAAGAACTCCGTGACCCGTCAAAACCGCGGTCCACTAAAGCGCGCCCGATTAAAGCACGTACATGACGTCATCAGCAGCGCGACAAATAAGATTAAAAATAAATTAAATTAAAATTAAAATAAAATTAAAGCAAGCCGATTCACATAAAGGTAAGGGTTAGGGTTAGGTTTAGGGTTGCGTTAAGCATTAGGGTTAGGTTTAGGGTTAGGTTTAGGGTTAGGTTAAGGGTTAGGCTTAGGGTTAGGGTTAGGTTTGGGGGGGTTAGGGTAAGGTTTTTGCGTTAATTTTCAATTTACCGCTCACAGTGTGCTGTTTTCGTCACACTGTGATGACGTCACGTACGCGCTTTCGTCGAGCGCGCTTTAGTCTACCGCGGTTTTGTGGTGGAACCCAAGAACTCATCATCTCACAGGTTCTAACATAAATGCCTGAACCACTATACCAAGTAGTCTTAATTCTCAATCTAATCACATTAAAAAAAACAAAAGATTTGTTATATGAAATGATGCCTTTTAAAATGGCATCATTTGATATATCCACCCTGTTTCCTGCTAAAAGTTTCCTATTTGCCAAATGTTGTGAACAGCACTTGGGGAAGGAATAATAGAGTGGAGAGATTGAAAACAAGAATAGAATAACAGAGTTGGAAGGGACCTTGGACCCTTAACCCCCTGCTTAAGCAGGAAACCCTACATCACATCAGACAAATAGTTATCCAACATCTTCTTAAAATCTTCCTGTGTTGGAGCACCACAACTTCTGGAGACAAGTTGTTCCACTGATTAATTGTTCTAACTGTCAGGAAATTTCTCCTTAGTTCTAAGTTGCTTCTCTCCTTGATTAGTTTTCACCCATTGCTTCTTATTCTACCCTCAGGTGCTTTGGAGAATAGTTTTACTCAGTGGTGGGTTTGTACTGGTTTTACTACCAGTTCGCTCATGTGTGTGCCACCTCTGGTTTGACTCCCTCTTCTTTGTGGCAACCCCTGAGATAGTGGAACACTGCTATCATGTCACCCCTGGTCCTTCTTTTCATCAAAGTAGACATACCCAGTCCCTACAGCCGTTCTTCATGTGTTTTAGCCTCCAGTTCCCTAATCTGCTTTGTTGCTCTTCTCTGCACTCTTTCTAGAGTCTCAACGTATTTTTTACATCGTGGAAAAGAAAGGTGGGAAAGAAAGTATTTGAAGAGAGAGGTTTTCTTTAAAACTAAAATGGCCAAGATTTTGTTAGTTTTTTTGGGGTGGGAAACCTGTTTAATCTTATATGTAGTTTCACCCTAGTTGAGTTTTCAGAAAGAAAAAGTGGAGAAATTATATTTTTATTAGGTAATGTGAAAAGAAATGGAGCATTCAAACTAACATGTGGTCCTTTAGCCTACTCAGAGCACCCCAAGCTATCACGATAACGGGAAAATAATCAGCTAATATTGCCTACAGAAAGGAAAGGCCAATTACAACAGAGAGAAAAACCCACGCATCTGTGCTGCTTATATTTGTTGGTGCTTTCTTTAAATAGAAAGTAGTTAAATCTTGGCTTTATCAGCTTCCTGGATATCTCTTTATTAAAGGTATTTCTAGAATGTCTTCATTGAACATTATCTAGGGCTGCCCTTTTTTAGTGGAAAACCCCCCCCAAGGAATCAAAAGTGACTACGTTGTTTACAACAATTTAAAATAATAGACTGGAAATAATTTTGCAACAATTTATTCATAAGGATCAATGAAGACACTTACTTTACTTGGTAGACAATTTTACCTAAAAGACCATTAAAGAACAATGTTTGAAATGTATTGGATGTTCTGGAATATTTGGAGCAACTTAATGATTCTATTATTCTATAATGAAAAACAAGCTGCATTGATTTTGTTAGATGAAAAGAAGATCACTGATAATTTAAACAGGATTTTCTCATTCAAGGTTTTGTAAAATGTGAATTTTGGAGAGAACATAGAAAATGTATAAGATTGATTTACACTCCACAGAAAGAACAAATCTACTTTTGTTAATGGAAACCTAACAAAAACTTGTGAAGTGCAAAAAAGAATAAAAGAGTTATTGGTATTGGTTCTAGAAGTTCCTTTAAAAAGAACTGAAATGTTAATGCGCAAATTAAAAGAATTTGATACATTATCGGGTTTAATAAGCAGACGGCGAAGATGCTAACAAAAATATAAAAATAGGAGATCAGAGGGAAATGAGGAATAAAATGGACTTTTTTTTAAGGTTGAGAGGAAGATAAAATATGTGGGTGTCACAATATGAATGGTATGACATTTCAAAAATACTATATTAAGACATGGAATGAAGTTAAACAAGACATGTTAAGATGGGAGAAACTGCAACTGTTATTTCTAGGGAGAATTTCTGTCATTAAAAATGAATGTCTTGCTTAGAAGGATGTTTTTGTTTCAGACAATCCATTTTCTGACAATTGATGTATCATTTAAACCAGGGGTGTCAAACTTTTTCAAGGTCCGTTGGCAAACATCTGGCCTGTGAGATGCTTAGATCTGGCCCCTTGGGGCCTACCTGGAAATAGTGAAGGATTGCCGGAGGCTGTCGCAGCTGGAAATAGAACTCAGGAGCCCGTTTTCACTGGCAGAGCACTTGGGCTGCCACAGGCATCCCTGACATGAGTAAGATTGAGCAAGCACACACACCATAGCCACACACACCCAGCCCCCCACCCCCAAGGTCAAGCATAACCCTGATGCGGCCCTCAATGAAATTGAGTTTGACACCCCTGATTTAAACAATGACACAGGATCTATCTAAATTTGTGTGGCAGAAGAACACAACCCCCCCCCCCTACAAATTAAATATAAGATGCAAAGAAACCGGGAGGATTGGAACTACCTAATTTGAAATTGTATTTTGCAGTTTGCAGTTTTGTTTGGATGAAATATTGTTGCTAAGAAATAGAAGGCTCTTGAAGGACACAACCTGGGATTCGTGTGACATGGATATTTGTGGTACAACGAAGTCAAGGTCAAGGTGCATTTTAAAAATCAATGTTAGACATGCCATATTTCATGAATATGAAAGAGATTTTTTTTTAAAAAAAAAAACCCCAGGTTTTGCCTGAAAACATCCTTGTGATTCTCAGCACAAGAAGCATTTTATAAGCAAGAAATAATAGGCAAACACAAATAGGCTAACTTATCAGGAGATACCAGAATTTTGTCAAGGGGGATATAAATTAAAAACAAAAGAAGAACAGGTTCCAGAAGGATATATTGATTCTTTGGTCAATCGTTCTTTTATTTTCAGTTTTTAGAAAGAGCTTAGGGTTTGGAACATTGTAAGATTGAGTTGGAAATAGAATTGTGTACAAATGATGAACATGTCATTGCTAAAATGTATAAACGTTTATTAAACATTTGAAGTAGAAGAAAGTTGAAACAGAACAAAGTTGAATAAGAACAAGTGAAAGAAAGCATGGTAAATTGGATTAAAATTCTGATTATAGTATAAAGATGGAACAATGGGGGAAAGGGTTGAAATTTACACTACGTTATAATCTTAATGAATTTTTTTGTAACATGATGTACTGTTGGTATATATAACCAGACACATAGTGTCTCTTCTACCAATGTGGATCAGAGAAAGATAGAATGGATTCAGTAAATTCTATGGATTCCACATCCTAAGCCAGTGTTTCTCAACCTTGGCAACTTGAAGATGTCCGGATTTCAACTCCCAGAATTCCCCAGCCATCTTCAAGTTGCCAAGGTTGAGAAACACTGTCCTAAGCAGACTCACCAGGACTAATTGTCACTGTAACTATAAACCTGACTCTTGCTTATCTCACACTCACATATTCATGTTTTATAAAGCTCTTTGGATTGCAAGACAGGTGTTGATGGGTTTGTATCAGAGATGGGTTCCTACCGGTTCAGATCAGTTCAGCTGAGTAGGTAGTAACTCGGGCGGCCATGTCCTTGAACTGGTTCTATTGGCGGTGTTGTAGGCACCGCCATCTTGTTTTTGCTTCTGCGCTTGTTTTTACTACTGTGAATGCATGTGTGTGAGAAACGCACCTGCATCCAAAGCACATCCCTGAGCGAACTGGCAACAGAAGAAGCCGGAACCCACCCCTGGTTTGCATGGCTGAGTCATTCAAGCCAAAGGGAGAATAGACAAGCACAGTTGTGTCTCTGTGGAAACCAAAGTTCCTATGGATCTCCTGCCTTCCATTTTATTAACATTCTGTTTTATTATTTTGCAATTGTGTGAAGGCAAACAAGGTCCAGGCAGAAGAAGAACATCATGGCTACAAAACCTAAAAAAAACAAAAACCCTAGCATTTTCCAATTCCTATCTCTGTAATAATTCTTTCCCCTTCCAGAAGTCACCTTCCGTCTCCAATCAGCCACAGCTGCTTAAAACATACCAATTAGAACAAACTTATAAAGAGCTAGATCCGGGTACGTGTCTCTTTTGCCTCCTGCTCTTGCAACTTCTGATTTATGGTAGTTGGTTAGTTGAAACTTCCCACACAGTCAAGGTTAGGTTATCCGTTATCAGAGAAAAAGAGATCAAAATGTTTGGTTTCTATTTGATATCTGACACCAAATTAGAGTTTATATTGAGTGGGTTCAGAAGAAGACGTGCTTTTTTTCTTGATTATTTTAGCTGGAAGGAATTCAAACAAAGTAAAAATATTGGTTTCTGTTTAAGATCCAAAACCAAATTTCATGTTTATAACTATGTGGATTTGTAGCTGCTCTGCTTTCTGTTCTTCTGTTTGAAAGCGCAGACAAAGAACCTCCGGGGGGTGGGGGGGCTGGTGTTACAACCCTCCACCTTCATTTCTTCCTTTTCTTTTAGGAAAAAAAAAAGTCCTGATCTGACCATCAGTATTATTTATGTTCTCAAAATTTCTTTGCCTTTTCCAGGTTTAATTTATAGTTGTGGGTTAGATAAATTCTCTTACCAGGTCTTTTATCTCTCCTGGTCTCCACCTGTTCCAAAATAAAATGTCATCATGTCAGCCATGAAGGCTGCCGCCCGACTCCGATTCATAGGCAAATCTCTAATCTACGAGAGATCTGTTGCTTCTCTCGGGGTCTGATGAGACGCTGCCCTCTTCGCCCCCACCTCCAGTGGGGGTTCTGATTCAAAAGAATCTTCGGAGATGGTTTGTCAGACAGGGTTCATGTGAGACTCTTAGGAGCCCACATCTCCCACGTCTGTCTAGCTGGAGAACTTCCTGTCGAACCCACCTACCTGCTACTTTTATTAGGGGTTTTCAAAATCATTTTCTATTAGTTCGTGGAGTGTGTTTCATAAAGATTGGCATTTGATCCAGCCTTTCTGAAACTGACAGAAAGATTTTAGTAATTGGCTATGCTCTATTCTGTCCATCTTTTGCTTCCTTATTATTCTTCCAGAACAATCACTGCAGAGACACAAACAAATAATATTATAAATTGGCAGGGGAGTGTTTACAGAACAGTAAAAAGAGAAAGGGGTATTGCCATCTGCTTTCGAAAAGCTGTAGGAATAGCCACATGTTGAAAGAGACTGATAGCGAAAACAAATAGCAGTAGCATTTGATTTATGCTGCATGAGAATCCTACATGAAATATTAGAATAGGCTAATCTTGATCTAGGAAAACAACAGAGGGAAAGAGGGAGAATAAAGCAGTTCATATATTATCAAAATGAACTCACAAAAGCACTGGACTAGATTCAAATGAGTTTATTCATACTTTTTGTATAGTTTTGACTCTTTCTTTTTAAATCTTATATGTATTTTAAAGGAACAGGTGCTTTTTTCCAGAAAGGTTATCAAACGTCACAATATGTACGGTACATTTTGCTATCCTGTATGCAAAGTCAAAATGGTTGAATGCAGGAATTGAGTTTTTCTAGTCTAGAGAAAAGAAGGACTTGGGGTGATATGATGGTAGTGTTCCAATATTTGGAGCCACAAAAAAAAATGGGCTCAATTTTCCAAAGTACCAGAAGGGAAGACAAGAAACAATGGATGGAAATTAATCAAAGAGAGAAGCAACCTAGAACTAAGGAGAAATTTCCTAACAGTGAGGACCATTAATCAGTGGAACAGTTTGCCTTCAGAAGTTGTGGGTGCTCCATCATTGGAGGCTTTTAAGAAGAGACTGGACAGTCACTTGTCTTAAATGGTACAGGGTCTCCTGCTTGAGCATGGGATTGGACTAGAAGACCTTCAAGGTCCCTTCCAATTCTATTATTGTGTATTGATTCCAATCCTTTATAGGAATTGTACAGAAACAAAACAAAACATGATGCTGACATTTCTACTCCGTAAGATATTCTGAAGCAATTCCAGTTCTTTGCAATCTATTTCCTTAGCTAACCATTTATTTCTCATTAAGGTGATGTATGTGAATTCCTTTGCAAAACTTTGACCCAAGTGAGATATGTATAGATCTGTTCCAGCATTATGCGCCTCAGATGTCAAACTGAGGACTGCCCATAATAGCAAAGATCCACATATATTTACAATTCATAGAGTGCCATTCACTTAGCTGTTTGTAAGATGCACCCTATCAATATTCTCATTGGTGTTTGTGTTGCATTATCTCCAAGTGAGTCTAAAGACAAACACAGGTACAGTACAGATTTACCTACACATACCTGTCTCGTGCATGATATAAAGTTATAATTACCTGAAATTAGGGAAGAAAGAAAGAAAAAAGATGATCACTTGAGTGGTATATTCAATCAGAGAACCAGTTTGATGTAGTAGTTACTAATGACTAAGCTGAGAATTAAAACTAGGTGGTATAGTGCAGAGGTATCAAACTCGATTTCGTTGAGGGCTGTATCAGGATTGTGTTTGACCATAGAGGGCCGGGATGAGGGTAGCTAGAGTGGGCATGGCCAGAGCGACATTATTCATGTTGGGGGCGCCTGTACTGGCCTGAGTCCTCTGCTAGTGAAAATGGGCTTTTGAGCTCCATTTTCGGCTGTGACAACCCCCTTTGCCATGAAAACAGAGCTTTGGGAGTGCTGCCCGTGGCCCTTACAAACTCCATTTCCAGCTGTGATGGCCTCCTGCACGTGGCACGACAAAACCGCGCTCGATTAAAGCGCGCCCGATTAAACCGCGTCGCTGACGTCATCAACAGGGCGACAACAGCGAGCACAGAGAAATAAGGGCGCTTTAAATAGCGCTTTGAAAGCAAACCGATTCAACTTAAGGTAAGGGTTAGGTTTAGGGTTAGGTTTAGGGTTAGGTTTAGGGTTAGGTTAAGGGTTAGGGTTAGGTTTAGGGTTAGGTTAAGGGTTAGGTTTAGGGTTAGGTTAAGGGTTAGAATTAGGTTTAGCGTTAGGTTAAGGGTTAGGTTTAGGGTTAGGTTAAGGGTTAGGGTTAGGATTAGGATTAGGTTTAGGGGGGTTAGGTTTAGGGGTTAATTTTAGGTTTAGCGTTTACAGTGTGCTTTTTTCTCCACGCTGTTGTCGCGCTGTGATGACGTCAGCTACGCAGTTTCGTCGAGCGCCCTTTAGTCGAACGCGGTTTTGTGGTGGAACCCCTCCTGCAACCTTCTGCCAGCCTGAGCTCTGTTTTCTCTGGCAGAGGCACTGTGGGCCGGGTTCTTCACTATTTCCAAGTGGCGAGATCTAAGCAGCCTGTGGGCCGGATCTGGCCCCCGGGCCTTGAGTTTGACACCCTTGCTATAATGGTTAAGGCATTAGGCTATAAACAGGGAGACCATGAGTTCTAGTTCTGCCTTAGGCACAAAGCAAGCTGGTAACCTTGGACCAATCATTTTAACTTAGCCCTGGGAGGAAAGCAATGGCAAAACACTTCTGAAAAATGTCTACAGAGATTCTCACTCATCTAGTCGTGGTTGTCCCAAAGGTATTTTTTTCAAGAGGCAACTGGATTTTCTTTGTTTTTTCCTTGAAGACCTTTCTCTTCTCATCCAAGAGAGTCCACTTCTCATCCAGAATTGAAAAAAGCTTCTTGGATGAGAAGTGAAAATGTCTTCACGGAAAAAACAAAGAAATTTCAGTTGCCTTGTGAAAAAAAAAATACACCTGCTGTAAAAACTTGCCAAGAAAATTATAGGGATTTGTCCAGGCAGTCTAGACAAATTAGACACGATTGAATGGAAAGAAGTAGAAAAACATTCAATCAGCTTCCCCATCTAGTTTAAAAGAATGATTCAAAAACTACTTAAATATCCCAAAGTACTACTGTAGATCTCCAAATTTTGCAGTTACGTTGTTTTGTAAAATTGTATTTAATATGTAACAGCATTTATACTCTTAAGTGTAATATGCTTGTGTATAGTTTGATACGTTTATAATTAAATAAGTTCACACTTTTTATTTAGCAGTTGGAAAGATAATGAAGTACATCATTCAGGGGACTGGTATAGGGGAGAAAGAACCCCTTCTGCAATGCCTTAATAAGGGGTGGATTCCAGCAGGCACTACTGCCAGTTCACTCACTGTGCGCGCATGCGCAGAACTGAAAAACAAGATGGCGGTGCCTATGGCGGTGCCTGGCAAACCAGTTTGGGGGCTTGGCAGGCCTGGGTTGCTGCTCGTTTCAGCGACCCAGACCGCCAAACCACTGCCGGTTCAGCTGAACCAGTGCGAAGCAGTACGAACCAGGAGTGGGTTTCAACCGGTTCGCGGTGGTCCCTGCGAACCGGTTGGTCGGCGAACCCAGAAGTAAGTAACTTCCGGGAACGGCGAAGGGCGCGCCCGCCCCCGGTCCTTACCCGGTTTTGACGAGTTCTGCACTTCTACGCATGCGCAGGACGCATACAGCGCCTGCGCGATCCTCCAGGAGTAGCTGGAGCGTCACGCAGACGCTAGTACACATGCATGCACCGCGCACGTGCATGAGGACGCCGCCGGCCCCGTTTCAACCGAACCGGTTGGAACGGGGCGAGAAACCCACCCCTGTTATGTAGCTTCTAGAAATAGATTGGAATGTAATTTGCAACCATTTAGTCTGCCAATGGGGTTTTAATTAGAATTACAATATATAAACCACTCCACAAAACGTACAAGAAGATTCTATAAATCCAGGACTTTACAGCTTTAAGACCTGTGAATCGATAAATTATTGGACTCCATTTCTTAGGGTCTTGCCCTAAAGAGTTTGATCTGAATTTTCATTTTTTCTATTTCCTTTCCCCTTTGTTAAATAAATTCTGGTTTTTATATTTCAATAAGTAAAGTTTACCACACTGTTTTCCCTCAGTTCTATCTCTACCCCACTGTGCCCCTCCTTGCCTCAAAGTAGCCTGAGGTACTAACATTTTTTTTTACAGAGACATTTCTTTTAAATCATTTTGAAATTATTGCAGAAAATTTAAATGCCTTTATAGTTGAAAGTATTGATATTTGTTGATGATGTTATCAATTCAGTCCTGCGCGAATAAAGAGTTGGAATGATAAAACTTGAATCAATAAAAGACTTTACAAAATGTTAAAAATATTACTTCAGACTTGAGGTGGAAATCAATTCATTAGCAGGTTATATTCTGGTTTTATTGATCTGCCTCAGAGAACGAATTGGAAAAAATGGACTGTAAATGCTCTTTTTATTGTATGAATGTATTTATTTACTTATTTATTCAGATTGGAACTTGCCCAAATTCAAGAGACTGTGGGTACCTCATAATAACAAGAAGAGGCTCCCTTTCCCTTCCTATCTTTTTCTCTTAGTTTTTTCTGTCTTCAACGTACAGCCATTTACTGCTACGTACGTTTAGTGACTGTTCAAAGTTACAATAGCACTGAAAAGAATGAGTTATGACCTGTCCTCACACTTACAACTGTCACAGCATTCCCATGATCATGTGACCAAAATTCCGGTGCTTGGTAACAGGCATGTATGAACTGTCCTGAGGTCATGTGACCGCAGTTTGCATGTTCCCATCCAGATTCCAACAAGCAAAGTCAATAGAGGAAGCTGGATTCCCCTAACGAATAGAATAGAGTAGAGTAGAGTAGAATAGAATGGAATGGAATGGAATGGAATGGAATGGAATGGAATGGAGTAGAGTAGAGTAGAGTAGAGTTGAGTAGAGTAGAGTAGAGTAGAGTAGAGTAGAGTAGAATAGAATAGAATAGAATAGAATAGAATAGAATAGAATAGAATAGAATAGAATAGAATAGAATAACAGAGTTGGAAAGGACCTTGGAGGTCTTCTATTCTGACCCCCTGCTTAGGCAGGAAACCCTACACCACTTCAGACAAATGGATATCCAACATCTTCTTAAAAATCTCCAGTGTTGGAGCATTCACAACTTCTGGAGGCAAGTTGTTCCATTGATTAATCGTTCTAACTGTCCGGAAATTTCTCCTCAGTTCTAAGTTGCTTCTCTCCTTGATTAGTTTCCACCCATTGCTTCTTGTCCTGCCCTCAGGTGCTTTGGAGAATAGTTTGACTCCCTCTTCTTTGTGGCAGCCCCTGAGATATTGGAACACTGCTATCATGTCTCCCCTAGTCCTTCTTTTCATCTGTGTGATTCACTTCACATCTGCGGTGATTCATTTAAAAAACATGGGGGAAAAGGTTAGAAAATTGGCAGCGACTCAGTTAACAAATTCCTTGTTTAGCAATGGAAATTCTGGTTCTAACTATGGTGGTAAGTTGCATTATTTTTTTCCCCCCCTTGGATCACAAAAATGTGCTGTCTGGGTTAGAGTAAATACTCTGGTTAGTGCAAGTGCCAAAACCAAACCAACTAGTTTTTTGGTCTTTCAAGATAAACTGAACCTTGAGATGATTCCGTTTAAGGACGTAACCTTATGCGTCACCGCTTTGTGACTGATATAGTAATCTTATCTTCTCACCTGTTCAGTTTCTGCCTATCAAGCTATTTTTAAATTGCTAGGATCTGGGCCAATTGAAAAAATCTTTGGAAGCTTTCCTTCCAGCTACGCTTAGGTTAAAATTAGGGAATGAGGAAGCTTTGAGTATTTGTATTTGTATTTGGTTTATTTGTATGCCGCCCTTCTCCAGGAGGGACTCAGGGCGGCGAACAACTCAAAGGGGAAAGGAAACATAAACAACAGTACACATAATTAAAATACACGAAAATCACACAGCCATACCAGTCGAGAGGGGAGGGGAACTCATCAACCCCTGGCCTGCCGGCACAGCCAGGTTTTGACGGCTTTCCGGAAGGCCTGGAGAGAGGTGAGGGTCCGGATCTCCGCGGGGAGTTCATTCCAAAGGGCCGGAGCTGCTACAGAGAAGGCCCTCCCCTGGGTAGTAGCCAGATGGCATTGGCTGGTGGACGGAACCCGGAGGAGGCCGACCCTGTGAGATCTGACGGGTCTTTGGGAGGTAATTGGCAGCAGGCGGTCTCTCAAGTATGTGAAGGTAGAACCTATTGTCTTTGCCTCTGTGATTGTATGAGCCAGAAGCTATGAATTTCATTTGACTAACATGATTTATCTTACATTGGAAGATTATAGTAACTTTTCCCAATATAGAATTTCCAGCTGTGTGAAATTACTACGGTACTCCTCCTTCTTCTTCTTGTGCCATATCTGTAACCGGGCAATGGCGATCATGTTGGCAATCCTATTTTTATCAACAGCCACATGAAAAAGTGCTGTTGAGTTTTGTCCAAATCAGTTCCTTAGATTTTGAAGCCACGATGTTCTTCTTCTGCTTGGACCTTGTTTGCCTTCAATCTTTCCCTGGAGGTTTAAGTGAAGTTGTTTAGTTTAGTTTAGTTTATTATCAATTGGCAAACCATACACAGATGGTATGGTATTGGTATTTGGTATTTATTCGATTTGTAAGCCGCCCTATTCCCCGAAGGGACTCAGGGCGGCTGAACAAAAACCAAGGGAAGGGGAAAAACAAATACAGAAAGTAAGACAAACAGGACAGTGATACAACAATTTAAAAAAGCACAGCAAGCACAGCAAATTCGAGTATACTGTAGGGGTAGAAGGTCAAGAGCAGTTTTTCATTCACTTGTTGTTTTCTGAGAAGTCTCAGGTACAGAGGTGGTTCCTACCAGTTCGCACCTATTCGGTAGGACCCATTCATCAAATCTACCGAACCGGTTAGAAGAGGTTCCACCAATGGACCCGGAAAGCAGGCCACACCTATAGAAGAGGTTCCAAAAAGTTTTGAAACCCACCACTGGTCCTTGGATATGATTATTCTACACTATCATGCTCCTATTTATAAAACTCAGTGCCTCTGTGAAAGGTAAGGATGACTACTGCGTTTGTGGTGCAGTCAGAACATTGCGTGTGTTGAAGTTGTTTTAACGCAAACTAAAGATGCCTTTTAAAAAACAAGTTTACATCCTATTCTTATGCATGCCAGTGCTGTGTGTGGGGTGTCATCCCCACACAAGTGTCATCGGCATCTTCATATCCGGTCACATGGGCGGCAAGCCACTCCCATCCGGTCACATGGGTGGCAAGCCACTCCCACAAAGGGGGCCACACCCACAGAGTAGGTTCGAACAATTTTTGAAACCCACCACTGCTCAGGTAGTATATTCTCTGCTGGGCCCTTTTGACCAGTGCTGCAATGTGAATCAGGTCCTCTTTTAAGATAACACCCAGAAATTTAAAATTGGCCACTTGCTCCACTCAGTCTCCATTGATAAGCAAGGGCTGGATGTCTGATCTACTTCTTCTATAGTCCACTATAAATTCCTTCGTCTTATTTGTGTTAACGATCAAATTATTGTCTCCACACCACAAAAGCAACCGTTCCACCTCATCTCGATAGGCAGACACATTTCCCCTCCTGTCCCTCCCCCGGAGATTAGTCCCACCACTGTTGTATCATCTGCAAAGTTAGTAATAGAATTACTAGCGTGAGTGGAAATGCAGTCATGCACATAAAGACTATAGATTAAGGGGCTCAACACACAACCCTGTGGTGTACCAGTGTTAAGAATAAGGGCTGAAGAGATATGATTATCTAATCTGAACCTCTGAGAGCGGTCAGACAGGAAATCCATAATCCAAAGGTAGATTGAATAAGAAAGCCCAAGCTTCATAAGTATGGCGTCTTTTTCTGGGTGTCGCATCACATGTCCAAAATATTCTAACTTTTGCTTTTTAATGGTTTTGATGATTTCCCTTGACTTTCCCCGGGTGGCTTATCATCTCCACATTTCTCATTTTGTCATCCCAATTTATACACGGTTCCACCACAAAACCGTGGTAGACTAAAGCGCGCTCGACGAAAGCGCGTACCTGATGTCATCACAGCGCGACGAAAACATCACGCTGTGAGCGGTAAAATTAAAATTAACGCGAAAACCTTACCCTAACCCCCCCAAACCTAACCCTAAACCTAACCCTAAACCTAACCCTTAACCTAACCCTAAACCTAACCCTTAACCTGACGCTAAACCTAACGCTAAACCTAACGCTAACCCTTAACCTAACCCTAAACCTAACCCTAACGCTTAACGTAACCCTAAACCTAACCCTAACCCTTAACCTAACCCTAAACCTAACCCTAAACCTAACCCTTACCTTTACATGAATCGGCATGCTTTAAAAGCGCTTTTTAAAGCGCCCTTTTTTCTCTGCGGTCGTATTTGTCGCGCTGCTGATGACATCAGGTACGCGCTTTAATCGGGCGCGCTTTAGTGGACCACGGTTTTGTCGTGCCACGCTTATACACAACAGCTGCTGTTATGTATGGTATTTCTAGAATTCTCAATTCCCATAGCCAGGGGGGGGAAGACATATTTTGATATACATACTGCTCTTACTCTTATGTAGATGGGAAACCCAGAAATGTGGTTCTTAAGCTAATGGAGGTGTAAAGATTTTTTGCAGAAGTGCGCAAAACAGTGACTCATCAAGTTGGCCTGGTGCTTATCCTGTTTTCCAGCAGGGAGTCAAAGAACAGATGGCCCAATTGGAGGAAGTGAATAAAAGCAGATAGTGATTAGACTGTTTTTAGAAGCAATAAATACTTCTAATACTTAACAGCAACTAAAATATATGTGGGACACTTCCTACAAATGGCGGGCATCTACAAGTATTTTTATAATAAGATTATCATATTATATTACATTATTATTACATTATTATATTATTATTAGATTTTTAAACCAGAAAGATCAAAAGTAAATACTAATATTTAAGATATAATAAGGAAAAGAAGTAAAGAAAGAATAAGTTCAAAAAAGAGAGTAAAAATCTTTTAAAATGACATAGGTCTACATTTAAATTAAACACGTACTCTATGATTACAGTATAATGTTCACTTTTTCTTTTTCTAGTCATCAAAACTGTAATCATAATTTCATTGGTCCTGTTTCATTAGGAAAGTCTAAAAAGGAATTGACATGAATGAGGCGTCTGATTTCTTCTTTTTTTAAAAAAAGCACAAAATAGCAATTAAAACCTTCTTCAAACAAAGATCATCACAATTGAAATTTGTGGTGCTAGTTGGACTGAAGAAGTACCTCCGAACCACAATATACAAGATATGGATTTTAAAACCCAAGAAACTGAAGAACAGAACCAACAACTGTTCCTAAATTGAAATTTCATGTGAACATGCATGCACAGCTGTCATTCTTGAAGCGATTGTTACACCGTCTGTGAGATGCCATGCTTGGTATTCTGGGCAGCAGTAAGAAAATTATTTTAGACTAACAGTTGAACTCACTTTCAGCAATCAGGGTTGAATTGCACACCAGCTGTCAACTTCATTGCAAGTTCCTGGAACATCTCAGGAAGAATCCAGAACAGCTGTACACCAACCCCAAAACGTAACAAGGTATTTTTTCCCCCTGACTGATATCTTTCTTGGCTCAGGAAATTTAAATTCAAGATCTACTGTTTATTGGCAGAATTTACATGTGTGTGCAGTGTGTTTTTATGTCTATCTGAAGACCGCATTATTGTAGCAAGAACAGATGCGTTGAAAATGAATCCTGAAGTATTGCATTTATCTATGCAAGCTAAAGATGATGATGATGTTTTCCTTCTTCTGATGGTGGTTCATAAATCACAGTAGGCCAGGCCCAAACTTAGAGACAACACAGCAAAGTCCAACTGAGTTTTATCACTTTAGTTGGGCAAGATGGTCTCCATCAGGTGTAACTGCTGTATTTGCTTACACCTAATGGACAGAATCTTGCCAAACAAAAGCTATAATTTTCTAGTTTTCTATGTTTATCCTGAGAGATTGTGGGGTGTGGCTACCCTGTTTGTTTGTTTTATGTTTTGTTTTATTAGTTTTGTATGCTGCCCACTCCCGAAGGACTCCAGGCGGCTTACAATAAAACAGGGGAAGGGAATAATGGGGCTGCCCTTGAAGAGTATCCGGCGGCTTCAGCTAGTCCAGAATGCGGCCGCGCGAGTGATTGTGGGTGCACCTCGGTTCACCCACATAACACCTATCCTCCGCGAGCTGCACTGGCTACCTGTTGATCTCCGTGTGCGCTTCAAGGTGCTTCTTACTACCTACAAAGCCCTTCATGGTAGTGGATCTGTGTACTTGGGAGACCACCTCCTGCCAATTACCTCCTCTCGACCCATAAGATCCCACAGATTAGGCCTCCTCCGAGTGCCATCCGCCAGGCAGTGCCGGCTGGCAACTACGCGGAGGAGAGCCTTTTCAGTAGCAGCTCCGACCCTCTGGAACGATCTCCCCGTGGAGATTCGTACCCTCACCACCCTTCAGACCTTCCGCACAGCCCTCAAGATCTGGCTATCCCGCCAGGCCTGGGGGTAAAGACCATAATTTGCCCCCACCCGAATGTTGAATGAATGTTGCTTGATTTTAATTATATATTGTGTTTTTATGTTATTGTATGTCTTCCCCTCCCATACAAGTTGTGAGCCGCCCTGAGTCCCCTCAGGGAAAAGGGCGGCCTATAAATAAACGCAACTCAACTCAACTCAACTCAACTCAATAAATAAGACGATACAATAGTTTAAAACAACAACAACAGCATTCACAATTTGAAGTGGGGCTGGCTACTTCAACAGCCCCCAGCCTGCCGGAACAGCCAGGACTTAGTAGCTTTACGGAAGGCTGGGAGGGTAGTAAGGGTCCGGATCTCCACGGGGAGCTCGTTCCAGAGGGCCGGAGCAGCAACAGAGAAGGCTCTCCCCCGGGGGGTCGCCAGCCCTGGATCAATTCCAACTCAGAACTGCACAGTCTCTTAATTTGGGCCGCTCTCTGGGAAAGATCTGTGTTGCCAAAAAAAACCTCACTGTTTCTCCAGGTTCATAATCCAACACACTGTGGTTGGATACCATAAACTCTGGAGACAAAGCTGAAATTATTTCTTGACTCTCTTTTCTGAATTTCCTCAAGGAAAGATAAGGCTAATATAAACTTAATTATATATAGACCGCCTGCTGCCAATTACCTCCAATAGACCGATCAGATCCCACAGATTAGGCCTCCTCCGAATTCCATCCGCCGGCCAATGCTGACTGGCGACTACCCGGAGGAGAGCCTTCTCTGTGGCTGCTCCGACCCTCTGGAACGAGCTCCCTGTGGAGATTCGAACCCTCACCACCCTCCAGGCCTTCCGCAAAGCCCTTAAAACCTGGCTATTCCGACAGGCCTGGGGCTAAAGAGCTTCTGCCCCCCTCCTCGAATGGTATGACTGCTGTGTGTTTTAAATTGTGTACTGTTATGTTCGTCTTTTTATCCCCTGTCTGTACCCCTTTCCCTGACTGAATTGTGAGCTGCCCTGAGTCCCCTTCGGGGAAAAGGGCGGCATATAAATGAAATAAATCCAATCCAATCCAATCTAATTCAATTTCCTCCCTTCTGTACTAGGAGTAGTTTGTGGCACCTGAAGACAGTTCCTGGAACCAGAATACAGATTGCAGGTTTGGGCCTCAAATATATCTTTTTAAGACCTAGTTCTTACTTGTTGTTATGCAGGTTTATATTTCTGATCATAGATCAACCATGCTAATGCCAAAGTGCCAAGCGATGCAAACTGTCAGAGATATATTTCATCATTTTCCCCTATGCTCTAGATAGCCGTGATTTTGAGCATGTGATCTTGAAACACATGACATATTAAGTGTTTCTATGACATATTAAGTCTACTGGGATACATAAGCTGCCGTTTTATCCCTTCCAAATGGTCTTGTTTTTTAACTACGGTCTGTGCTTTTTTAGAGCATAATATGCATACACATCCATAAGGCTCACCATGCAGTGGTGGGATTCAAACGTTTTTACTAGCGGTTCTGTGGGCGTGGCTTGATGCGGCTTGGTGGGCATGACTTGGTGGGCGTGGTAGGGGAAGGATACTGTAAAATCTCCATTCCCACCCCATTCCAGGGGAAGGTTACTGCAAAATCCCCATCTCCTCTCGATCAACTGGGACTTGGGAGGCAGAGAACAGATGGAGGTGGAGCCAGTCAGAGGTGGTATTTACCAGTTCTCCAAAGTACTCAAAATTTCTGTTACCGGTTATCCAGACCTGGTCCGAACCTGCTGAATACTACCTCTGCTTTAGGCCTAAGAGAATGCTTTGGGAATTAGGTGTTCAGCAGAGTGATGGTATTGGGAGGCACAAACTATCTTTGTGTCTAATTATTTTGGCATGCAATGCCCTGTAACCGCATACAGAGGGAAGAAGTTGAAACATTTAATTCCAGAATGTGAGGGGTCCGTATAGATTTTTTGGTTTGGCCTTTTTTCTAGCTTGTGCAATAGAAGGCAGGCTGGTTGCAATTGTGTTTTTTTTTTGTTATTATTGTTGTTGTTGTTTTTCAGTTATAAATATCCGTTGAAGTCCGTCAGAACCTGCTGAATACCACCTCTGCCACCATGTCTAGTTAGCAAGATGTTCTTTTCAAGAGTTGCTTCATGTCTACCAGAAATGAAGGTTTGGGTAGTACATTTCACCATAGCAAAGACATCTACCATGGTTAGAGCGTGGCACGTCAAAACCGCGGTCCACTAAAGCGCGCCCGATTAAAGCGCGTACGTGATGTCATCAGCAGCGTGACAAGAAAGAAAAAGGGCGCTTTAAAAAGCACTTTTAAAGCAAGCCGATTCACATAAAGGTAAGGGTAAGGGTAAGGGTTAGGGTTAGGGTTAGGGTTAACGTTAGGGTTAGGTTTAGGGTTAGGGTTAGGTTTAGGGTTACGTTAAGCGTTAGGGTTAGGTTTAGGGTTAGGTTAAGGGTTAGGGTTAGGGTTAGGGTTAGGGTTAGGGTTAGGGTTAATTTTAAGTTTACCACTCACAGTGTGCTGTTTTCATCGCGCTGTGATGACATCACGTACGCCCTTTCGTCGAGCGCACTTTAGTCTACCGCGGTTTTGTGGTGGAACCGGTTAGAGAGGCCGTTCCAGTGTCCAATTCAATTAACTTAGTGCATCGTCTAATCCAGTGGTGGGTTTCAAAAATTGTTAGAACCTACTCTGTGGGTGTGGCCTCCTTTGTGGGAGTGGCTTGCCACCCATGTGACCGGATGGGAGTGGCTTGCCGCCCATGTGACCGGATATGAAGATGCCGACGACGCTTGTCAGAACCACCTTAAATTACCTCACACACAGCACTGGCATGCATAAGAATATGATGTAAACTTGTTTTTTAAAAGGCATCTTTGGTTTGCGTTAAAACAACTTCAACACAGGCAATGTTCTGATTGCACCACAAACGCAGTAGTCATCCTTACCTTTCACAGAGGAACAGAGTTTTATAAATATGAGCATGATAGTGTAGAATAATCATATCCATCGCCCAGTGGTGGGTTTCAAAAAAATTTGGAACCTCTTCTGTAGGTGTGGCCTGCTTTCCGGGTCCACTGGTGGACCCTCTTCTAACCGGTTCGGTAGATTTGATGAACCGGTTCTACCGAATAGGTGCGAACTGGTAGGAACCCACCTCTGGTCTAATCCCAATCGTTTATTTGACAGCTAACCCTACTACTTTGATAGAAATTTGCTTACATGCAAAAGGAAGACGGTATTGTTGGCTGACACATTTCATTCTGCAACGACCTAGAAAGAGCACAGCTGCATCAGACAAAATATCATGTCTAGTTTAGCATTCTCTTTCTTGCAGTAATAACCCAAGTATCTTTTCTCAAAGGGTGGTAGCTAAGATGGCCAGTAGTCTGAAAATAAGTAGGATTTTGCTGGTAGGTTTAACTGGGTGGGGGGATTTATAGCTGATGGCAGCACCTATTGTCTTGACCTGATCCCCCAGTAACCCAGACTTGGTTTGCCCTTTTTTTTGGTAAAAGTTTTTTTATTTTCTTTTAAAACAAACATTTCATCATTCAGTGTGTCATCTGAGTACAATTTTTTTGTGTGTCATAATATTTACAGGTTCCCACCAAATTCTTTATATACATCTGTTCTTATTTTAACATTACAACTTAACATATCTCCTGTTATGACATTTCTCTTCCTAAATTGTTTAATTTTATACTTTTTATCCATATTCATTTTCTAACCAATGATAACATAACCCCCATATATTATAATAATCAGATTCTTCCTTTCCTTGAATTGCTAGTGTTAATCTACACATTTCTGCAGGGTCTAATATTTTCTTAATCACATTTTCATCTTTAGGGATTTCTTCAGCTTTCCAATTTTGTGCAAATACAATTCTAGCCACAGTTATTACATGAATAATCAAATATACAGTACATTTTCTTTACTATATTTCCCTGGTAAGATACCCAACAAGAACAATTCAGATTTTAAGTGAATTTGTTGCTGCGTCATCTTCTCCAACCACATTCAAATTCTTGTATTTTTTTTTTCAGTTTTGTACATGTCCACCACATGAAACTTGGTTTGTATTTGAAGGAGAGATCATCAGAACTGAAGATTGGGAAAAGGTGGGGGAACCAGTGGTGGATTGCAGGCGGTACACCCCAGTACGGGCGTACCGGAGCCTGCCTGTAGCACCGGATACCGTTCCGCTACGGTACTCCGGAGGGCCCACCCGCCCGCCCAAGCTCCTTACCGGTCTTTTAAGTCTTCAGCACTTCCACACACGTGCACTGCGCATACAGCACCTGTGTGATGCTCCGCTGAGCAGCTGGAGCATCATGGAGGCTCGCAGAAGCACTAAGCACATGTCTGTGCGTGCGCTGCGCGCGTCCATATGGACGCCACTGGGCCCGTTCCAACCATACCGGTTGGAACGGGATTCGGAACCCACCACTGGGGGGAACCTAGAAGAAAATAACAGCAGACAATTTGGAAGTGCTGCCTAGAAAACTACAACAATGTTTTTAATGTGCCTACCAGGAGTCATCTCATTATTTTCCATTTAGCCTGGAGGGAAGAATATTAATAGAAGACATACTGTAATAGCATATTTCATTTATCTGAAGGGTTCTTATTCAGAAAATTGAGCAACCGTATCTGCTATTGTAGGAGGTTAAAACCCACTCTTCTCCTAAAAAAATGAAATATCCTGGGAAATATTGAAAAGGTAGAATATTGTATTTCCCTGGATAAGAAATGGAGAAACATCAGCTCCAGGGTGATGGGATTAAGACATGATCGGATTAGCCCTTTACCCACCTGGGAAGAAGCAATCAAGCTTGAGATTCAAAAGGCACACAACCTACAAAGTTAGCTAAGACCCCTGCCCTTGAGAGTCTGACAACCAATCAGAATACATTTCTTGCACAGGAACAGGAAACAGAGATGTGGGGCCGAATAAAGAGTATTAAAAAACTTAGGAACTTTCAGCAAGCCCCTTTTCTCTCTTTTTTTTCTTCTTCACCCAACATCTGGAAGCATGTGATCCCCATTTTCTGTTCAGGAGCTCTTTCCATCTTTCCAAGCAGCCTCCGTGTTTCCAGTGTCTTTTTCCCCACTTGGAACTGAACCCAGAAGGACATTTCTTCCATCGCTATCATGTTAGAAGAGAGCTAATAAGCAGGTATTTCAGGTTAGTAAGTTTCCAGCGAAGGAACTCTTGGGCTGCAGAATAAAATCATGTGTCCATCAAATAACCCTCTAGGTGTTTCAGTAGAGATTCTGTTGCTATCTGCCAGGGTTTCAAAACCATTGAACTGCAGGGGTTCCATTGACCAGCCTAGACCAGATGCCTGCTTTGACCTTTTCCACTTCTAACCATCTGTAACGATCTTACAGAAGAGATCTGTAAGAGACAGATCTCTTCTGATGCTGTTCCCATTACCGGACACCTCCACACAGTGGTGGGTTTCAATTTTTTTTTAGAACCTCTTCTGTAGGTGTGGCCTGCTTTGTGGGAGTGGCTTGCCAGCCATGTGACTGAGTGGGAGTGGCTTGCCAGCCATGTGACTGAGTGGGAGTGGCTTGCCAGCCATGTGACTGCATGGGCGTGGCCAACTTGTAAAATGTGGCGAAACTCAATTAACAATGCTCTTGCTTAGCCACCAAAATGTTGGCTCGGAAACTCTGGGATTTGAAGCACACAAGTCTTAAAGCTGTCAAGTTACAAGACCCTTGCACCCCCAACCCTTTAGAAAAAAAAACCCCAGGGGTGTTCAAACCTGACAGCTTTAAGACTTGTGGACTTCAACTCCCAGAATTCCTCCTCTCTTCATCTTGATGATGTGCGGACGGGTGGGCGGGGGAGCTGGAACCGGTTCTAAACGGCACTGTAGATTTGTGGAACCTCTTCTATAGAAGAGGTTAGAACTGGCAGGAAGCCATCCCTGCCTCCACAAGATCAAAAGGTTTCATCAAAATCAAGAGGACAGCATCAAACTATAGCTACACACGGTTTGACTCTTTTGAACATGGAACTTCTTCTATAGAAGAGGTTGGAACTGGCAGGAACCCATCCCTACCTCCACAAGATCAAAAGCTTTCATCAAAATCAAGAAGACAGCATCAAACTATAGCTACACACAGTTTGACTCTTTTGAACGTGTATGCAAAGTCACAACAGATGTACAAAAAGAGACAAGTTTGCATCGCAGTAAAGTGATATAAGGCTGCTTTTGTCATTTGGATTTCCCTTGTTCCTTTCGCTTTCCTTTCGCTTTCTATATGATATGATATAGTTTTGAAGGCAAAGATTCCCCTAGTTACTTAACTTTCTTGGTTTAGCACAAAACTGAAAACAGGAAACAGTGAAATGATAAAAAAAATAAATGAATAGCATAACAGTGTGAAAGTGTATGGCATTGGAATGGTGGGATCCTCACTGCTTCCCAAAGAAACACAGTGGAATTCGAAAATCAGTATTTGTTACTTATATATAAAGAAACGAGTTATAGAATAGAATACAGAGGTGGGTTCCTACTAGTTCGCACCTATTCGGTAAAACCGGTTCGTCAAATCTACCTAACTGGTTAGAAGAGGTTCCACCAGTGGACCCGGAAAGCAGGCCACACCTACAGAAGAGGTTCCAAAAGTTTTTGAAACCCACCACTGGTCCTTGGATCTGATTATTCTACACTATCATGCTCATATTTATAAAACTCAGTGCCTCTATGAAAGGTAAGGATGACTACTGCATTTGTGGTGCAATCAGAACATTGCGTGTGTTGAAGTTGTTTTAACACAAACCAAAGATGCCTTTTAAAAAATAAGTTTTCATCATATTCTTATGCATGCCAGTGCTGTGTGTGAGGTAATTTAAGGTGGTTCTGACAAGTGTCATCGGCATCTTCCGGTCACATGGGTGGCAAGCCACTCCCATCCAGTCACATGGGCGACAAGCCACTCCCACAAAGGAGGCCACACCCACAGAGTAGGTTCGAACAATTTTTGAAACCCACCACTGATAGAATAGAATAGAATAGAATAGAATAGAATAGAATAGAATAACAGAGTTGGAAGGGACCTTGGAGGTCTTCTAGTCCAACCCCCTGCCTAGACAGGAAACCCTATACCATTTCAGAAAAATGGTTGTCCAACATCTTCTTAAAAACTTCAGGTTTTGGAGCATTCAACTTCTGGAGGCAAGTTGTTCCACTGATTAATTGTTCTAACTGCCAGGAAATTTCTCCTCAGTTCTAAGTTGCTTCTCCCCTTGATTAGTTTCCACCCATTGCTTCTTGTCCTCGGGTGCTTTGGAGAATAGTTTGACTCCCTCTTCTTTGTGGCAGCCCCTGAGATATTGGAACACTGCTATCATGTCTCCCCTAGTCCTTCTTTTCTTATTGACTCATTTAATCCACTCAGGCAGGGAGAGTACGGTGCAGATTCCATCCTTTAAAGAAATTTGGCAGAATCCGGGAATAGATTCCATTGGCCCAGACTTTTGGGACATGTAATCCCACTAAAGTGAGGTGGCCCTTGACTCTTCTGACTTTTCAGTTGAGCTCCAAGAGAGGGTACTTTCCAATCTAGGGACGTGGTGGTTCACTAGGGACACGGTGGCTCAGTGGCTAAGATGCTGAGCTTGTCGATCAGAAAGGTTGGCAGTTCGAGGGTTCAAATCCCTAGTGCCGCGTAATGCAATGAGCTCCCATTACTTGTCCCAACTTCTGCCAACCTAGCAGTTCAAAAGCATGTAAAAATGCAAGTATAAAAATAGGAGCCAACTTTGGTGGGAAGGTAACAGTGTTCTGTGCACCTTCAGCATTTAGTCATGCCGGCCACATGATCACAGAGACATCTTCAAACAGCGCTGGCTCTTCAGCTTTGAAACGGAGATGAGCACTGCTCCCTAATGTTGGGAACGACTAGCACATATGTGCGAGGGGAACCTTTATCTTTACTGCCGATTATCATGGGTGTGTGTGTGTGTGTCTAAGGGTGATATGCAACCCGGGAGATGATTGATGATTGAAGGCACTCCCTCCATCTCTTTCAACCTCTTTAACTTTGTTCTTAAGTCTATTTGTTTTTAATTTTGCTTTTTTAAAAAACTACTGGTTATTTTTCTTGCAAACTACCCAGAGTCACTTAGGTGAGATGGTTGGTGTGGAAATTTGATAGGAAGGAAGGAAGGAAGGAAGGAAGGAAGGAAGGAAGGAAGGAAGGAAGGAAGGAAGGAGTTGAATGGAGTTAAGTAATTTATGACCCAGTGAGTCTTTCTGCTTCTTTTTTTTTTAAAGTGGTGGTGAGGTTATAATAAAAATAAGATGAAGGCACAGAAAGGAAATTAGAGATGGCAGCCCAGCCCATTGTTGCAATCCCTAAATGGGTTGATCGTTTTCTACCGACTGATGTCGCAAAGACAAGAGAGTACCACAGTTAGATTGAAGGATTCAACACATTGCTTTGCATAATACACTGCTTGCACACGTCAAATCAAGGTAAACTTTTTCTGTAGTCACTTGGAGCAAACACAAAGGAAACAGTGTTGGTTCTGCCAATGTGAGCAGCGCTCTGGGTCTTAGATGAGTCAGAGATGGGTGGATAGCCCATTAACTCAGGGATATGAAGGAGCCTATGCATGATAGGCGTTGGCTAAAGAAAAGAACATTTTCATAGTTGTTAATCTCTTGTGCTCAGCCAGGTTGAAGATCACAGTCAGGTTGTAGAAATTAAGGTGTTGCAGTGGGTGAAAGCTGAAATGCTGCCAAATGAAACATTTCAGATAAGGCATTTATTATATAAGTACTCTGAAGTCATTCATAGAATGTTACAGAGATCTGAATTTGATGACTCACAGAATAAAGATAAAAGTTCCCTCGCACATATGTGCTAGTCGTTCTCAACTCTAGGGGGTGGTGCTCATCTCCATTTCAGAGCCGAAGAGCCAGCACTATTCGAAGACATCTCCGTGGTCATGTGGCTGGCATGATTCAATGCCGAAGGCACATGGAACGCTGTTACCTTCCCACCAAAGGTGGTCCCTATTTTTCTACTTGCATTTTTACATGCTTTTGAACTGCTAGGTTGGCAGAAGCTGGGACAAGTAACGGGAGCTCACTCTGTTACATGGCACTAGGGATTCGGACCATCAAATTACTGATCTTTCTGATTGACAAGCTCAACGTGCCACTGTGTCCCTTACCAATTCACAGAATAGCTATGTTCTATTCACGATAAGATTTTAAGGTTTAAGGTTTTATTTGGTTTGTATGCCGCCCTATTCCAGCAAGACTCAGGGCGGCTAACAATCAGAAGGGGAATTGAATAATAACATGCAATCAAGATGACAAATTATTCTACCATCTTTTTATTAATGTGGTTTAATTGAACACAGGAAAACTAAAATGTTATTTGCCAGGTTCAGTTCCCCCCCCCCCCCATATTACAACCACTTCTGGTTTTGCTGCAGACCAGGCAACCAGCATTTCTATATGTATTGAATATGGGAATTTATTTTTAACCTGATCTGAGCTAACAAATGAATTTCAAAGCTGCATTCCTAGCATGATTACAGACTATTAGACATTATTTAGTGAGATATATGAGTTTGAGTCATGCTGGTTGATTTTCTGTGTGGTTGGGAAACTCCATCAAATAAAGCAGTGGTTCCCAAACTTGGCAACTTTAAGACTCTGCTGGCTGGAGAATTCTGGGAGTTGAAGTACACAAGTCTTAAAGTTGCCAAGTTTGGGAACCACTGAAAAAGTAGAGGAATGAGAATGACTGCTTGGTATGAGATTTGAATTAAAAAAAAAACTGCCACAGGTTTAAGTCACACAGTTTGCAGTTAAAGTACGAGTTGTCCTTGCCTTTCAGCTACAATTGAGCCCCAAATTTCCCTTGCTGAGACATTGATTAAATGAGTTGGTCCCATTTTACAACTTTTCTTGCCACCGTTCTTGGGTGAATCACTGCAGTTCTTAAGTTAGTCACAAAGTTGTTAAGTGAATCAGGCTCCCCCGTTGATTCTGCTTGCCAGAAGGTCACAAAAAGCCCCCCCCCCGTGAGCCCTGGACACTGCAACCGTCATAAATGTGAACCAGTTACCAAGCATCTGGATTTTGATCATGTGACTGTGGAGATCCTGCCATGATTGTGTGAAAAACGGTCATAAGTCACTGTTTTCAATGCCAGTATAACTTCGAATGAACTGTTGTAAGTCAAGGATTACCTGTGCACCATTTCAAACTGTTTCTTGTTTTTTTCCCTTAATATTTTTTTATTTTTTTATTTTTATTTTATCAATTTCATATATACATTCACAATTATATGATCTCATAACTGTTATTAATAATATGTATTTATAACAATTTTTCCCTACAGTTGACAATATACTTGAAGATTGCTTTCTTAACATCCCATAGATCCATCTTATCTTACAACGGTCCTACTTCTTCTTCCCTCCCTCCCTCTTTCCTTCCCTCGTTTCTTCTCTCCTACTCCCCTTCCTTCCTTCCCTCCTTCCTTCTCTCCCTCCTTCCTTCCTTCCTTCCTTCCCTCCTTTCTTTTCTCCTTCTCTCCTTCCTTTCCCCCTTCCTTTCCTCCTTCCTTCCCCCCTTCCTTCTCTCCTACATTCCCTCCTTCAAACTGTTTCTTGGTACTGTAGCATTGATTCCTTCCACGAGGACCTTTGAATTGTGCTTTTAAGTCCATGGGGTGCTATACCGGCAAAAACATATGTGGGCAGATTTTATTCATGGAAAATCTAACTTTACACCAAATAGAATTAAAGCCAGAGCTATTTCCATTAGGCATGCTAACAGGGAAATATAATTTTAAAAACTCAATATTTAACGCTACATGTAACAACAGCAGCTCAAACCTGGAAAGAAAAATGGAAATATACCCACAGTGGAAATGGTAATAAAAAAAAGTATTATTCTGTGCTGAGATGGACAGGTTGACAATGGAAATTAAAGACAAAGGAGAAACAGAATACAATTTAATTTGGGAGGTATGGTATAATTGGTTAGATAGCAGATGCAAAGATGAGAAAATTAACAATGAAAGACAATGAATTAGAAATTAGAAATAAGTATCAGTACAGTGATAGATAGAAGAATATTTATTATAAATAATATAGCAATAGCAGTTAGACTTATATACCGCTTCATAGGGCTTTCAGCCCTCTCTAAGCGGTTTACAGAGTCAGCATATTGCCCCCAACAACAATCCGGGTCCTCATTTTACCCACCTCGGAAGGATGGAAGGCTGAGTCAACCCTGAGCCGGTGAGATTTGAACAGCCGAACTGCAGAACTGCAGTCAGCTGAAGTAGCCTGCAGTGCTGCATTTAACCACTGCGCCACCTCGGCTCTAAGTAAGATATTGGTAAGATATTATAAAAATATAATATGTAAAATAAAACATCCAGAATGATAAATATATAGACTTATGTTAGAAATATGGAAACAATAGTTATGAACATGCTACTGTATACTAGGAGACATAATAGTACGCATAATGTAAAAAAATTGTGGATGCAACCAGTATATCGATGTTGCAAAGCTGAAACTCTGATGTAAAATGAAGAAAACTCTATAATAAAAATACTATATATTAAAAAAAGAAAAGAATGGATGGTTCAGCTTCATTGAAGCAAAGTAGTAATATTCAAAAACTGATGACGTTACCTAGTTTGGTCATGAAACGTCTTCAAGGAAGCAGCCAAGCGCTGAGAGCACCAAGGACCCCTCAGAGTAACATTTCAACACTGCAATTTAAAGATGTTTTTAAAATTGAAAAGGAAAGGAAGCTCCGAGGCACCGAAGGCAGGAGGTGGGTAAGGAAGAAGAGCCCACTGTGTAGGAACTGGAATGCCCGCTGGCAGATGTCATGGTCGAATGGAACATGAGCTATTAGCGTTGAGGATAGTTCATTGATTTAATCCCATTAATCTTGGGGATTAATTCATAACTGGATTAACCCCAAGATTATAAAAATAACAATTGCTGAAAAACAGAGAACGGAGCAGCCCAGCATGAAATGGGAGCCTAGGGCATCAACCAACCTATGCATGGAAAGGGCATGCCAGCTATGTAGCCACACAAAGCTGGCTGCTAGTGTAGAATGAAATTCCAGACATTAACTTCGCCAAGGACAAGATACAGCATTTTTGAACTGAAGCTGGAAACATGGAGGGGAAAAGGCATCTGCAATGGGCTAGATGTGGGAGGTGGATGAGGTCATCGGTGCCGGCACTTGGGAAGGGGGGGGGATGATGACCCATACTAATGATGGGCCGAGTAGAACGTGCACTTCTAAATTGGTAAGAAATAAGAGACCAAACAAGGAAAGGAGAAGCAATTTGATTAGGAAGTGAAGACGGCTAGAGCTGATGTGATCAATACAGCCCGGCTCTTAAACTAGCATCCTAGGTACCGAAGTTGACCTGCTCAAATTAAGCCCTTTGGGCATCTGCCAATGCAATAAAAAGGGCATCGCAAGCAACTAATGGGGCTTAATTAGCTGCTGCAGCAGGAAGGTATGGAAAGGTATCCGGTAATGGTGCTGGAGCTGGCTTGTGTAGATGTGCATGAGAGCCAATAACTGGATTTTGTTGGAATTTTGCAAGCCCGTTGAGAGCACAGCTAAGTCACCACTGCTTGTAAGCCAACCATCTGCTTGGCAGTTCAAGGTGCAGCACAGAAGAGGCAATGGAACTAGCAGAGCTAGCTGTTATGCTTTGGTTCCACCACAAAACCGCGTTCGACGAAACCGCGTAGCTGACGTCATCAACAGGGCGACAACAGCGCAGAGATAGAAGCACACTGTAAACGCTAAACCTAAAATTAACCCCTAAACCTAAACCTAACCCCCCTAAACCTAATCCTAAACCTAACCCTTAACCTAACCCTTAACCTAACCCTAAACCTAACCCTTAACCTAACCCTAAACCTAATCCTAACCCTTAACCTAACCCTAAACCTAACCCTAACCCTTAAACTAACCCTAAACCTAAACCTAACCCTAACCCTAAACCTAAACCTAACCCTTAACCTAACCCTTAACCTAACCCTAAACCTAATCCTAACCCTTAACCTAACCCTAACCCTAACCCTAACCCTTAACCTAACCCTAAACCTAACCCTAACCCTTAACCTAACCCTAAACCTAACCCTTAACCTAACCCTAAACCTAACCCTAAACCTAACCCTAAACCTAACCCTTACCTTAAGTTGAATCGGCTTGCTTTCAAAGCGCTATTTAAAGCGCCCTTCTTTCTCCGCGCTCACTGTTGTCGCCCTGTTGATGACGTCAGCGACGGGGTTTAATCGGGCGCGGCTTAGTCGAGCGTGGGTTTGTCGTGCCACGTTATGCATCAGCACACCACTGTAGGTACTGTATTTTTTGGAGTATAAGACACACTTTTACCCCCTAAATTTGGGTGTGTCTTATACACTGAATGTAGTCCCACCCACCTGCTGGCCCCCACCGCATTTTCCACCAATTCTAATTGCTGCTGCCTGGAACAGGCAAAAAATGGGGTGCACGTAGGTGAAAATGAGGTGTGCGGAGGTTGAAAATGGGGCACGCAGAGGCAGCAATAGGCTATGGCAATCCCTGCAGTATGAAACAGCTGATCATTGGGAGACCGATCCAACAGACAATCAGCTACTTGTGCTAATCAGGCTGTGTGGAAATTGAAACTGAAACACGCTGGAGGCAAATTGCTGGGAGGCAAAGGCAGATTTTTTTTCTTATTTTCCTCCCCAAAAGCTAGGTGTGTCTTATACTTCGGAGTGTCTTATACTCTGAAAAATATGGTCCTGGATTCATGAAATATCTACTTTAAAGAGTTGTGGGTGGGTACTATATTTACAGTCGTGTATTCTCTTCAGTTCTTCGTTTGGAACAGAATCCAAAGTACCATGCAGTCCTAGCTTTGGGAGAACTATGACCTGGATGACTGAGAATCTCCATAGACAGACTTTGATGTAGTCTAACTGGGAATCTAGGGGTGCCAGGGGTGTCAAACTCAAGGCCCGTGGGCTGCATCTGGCCCACGGGGTGCTAAAATTTGCACCATGGGCTGACCTGGAAACATCAAAGGACAGCCCTGCGGTGCCTCTGCTAACAAAAATGGGGCACGGGGCCGCATTTTGGCCAGCAAAGTGCTGCAAGAAGCCATCCAGGTTGAAAATGGGGCATGGGAGGGGCACGTGCAGCTCTCCCATGCCCCATTTTGGCCAGCAGGGTGCTGCAGGAGCCGCCCAGCCTGTCTCCCCCCCACCGCCGGCCAGTCCGCGAAGAACTACAATGCTGATCCAGCCTTTGAAGAAATCCAGTCTGACACCCCTGCAAGGTTCAACAATCTCAGACAACCTCAGCTATGACCCCTGCATAGCCCCATGGGAGTCTGACAGCCACCAATAGAATACATATTATTGCACAGGAACAGGAAGCTCAAGTTCAAAGCCCAAGAGAGGGTATAAATGCCTCTCACTCTCCACTCCATGTGTTCAGCTGCCTAGGACCTCAAACTCATGTGGTCCTGTTCATCAATAAACCATCTCTCAAATCAGCCTCCATGTTTCCATTGTCTTTCTCCCCACTTGGAACTGAACCAGATGGATATTTCTTCCAAAAACACAAAAGTTTCCGCTCCTACATTGGGTTGTTGGTAACCAAATGGATTTGGAATGATCCAGTCACTGAATTTTGATCTTGCTATTTTTTTTTAATTTTTAATTTTATCAATTTCATATATACATTCACAATTATATGATCTCATAACTGTTATTACTAATATGTATTTATAACAATTCTTTCCCTACAGTTGACATTATACTTGAAGATTGCTTTCTTACCATCCCATAGATCCATCTTATCTTACAACGGTCCTACTTCTTCTTCCCTCCCTCCCTCTTTCCTTCCCTCCTTTCTTCTCTCCTACTCTCCTTCCCTCCTTCCTTCCCTCCCTCCTTCCCCCTTCCCTCCTTCTCTCCTTCCTTCCCTCCTTCCCTCCTTTCTTCTCTCCTTCCTTTCCCCCTTCCTTCCCTCCTTCCTTCCTTCCCTCCTTCCTTCCTTCCCTCCTTTCTTCTCTCCTTCCTTCCTTCCCTCCTTCCTTCCCTCCTTTCTTCTCTCCTTCTCTCCTTCCTTCCCTCCTTCCTTCCCTCCTTGCTTCCCTCCCTCCTTCCCTCCCTCCTTCCTACCCCCCTTTCTTCTCTTTCTTCTCTCCTTCCTTTCTTCCTCCTCTCCTTTCCCTTCTCTCCTTCCCCTTCCTCCCCTTGCTATTTTTGCCCCTTGCGGGACGCAAAAGGCTGTGTTTACAATTTGGCGTATGCCCTAAATATTGCTGTATCTCTGGTCATTGAATTAAAATAGTTTTATGATGCCTTGTCTTGGTCTTTTCTTCTTGGGTGTAAAAAAAATAAATAACGATGCTAGCCTCCCATAGCTTTCAGAAGTTTATATCCTCGGATTGGAAAAGCATGAAATTTAATCTTGGGATTATAATCAGTTCAGTCTGTGAGAATAATGTATTGGTTTAAGATGTTTTTATTTTGCCTGTCATTTTCAAGTTATTTACAGCTCTGGAAATACATACTATACATAAAATGTGAAAGCATAAAAATATAGATTAAAAAAAAAAGGATTGGGGGATTTTGCTGCAGTGGGACAAACATCAACCAAAAATATCTGGTTTGGATTTATCCTTCTCTAGAAAATGTGCTTTCAAATGATCCTTGTAAACTTCAAAGACGACGAGAATCTTGTTTTAAAATTAACCATTACAGCGTTTGGATGTGAACATAAATTGGATTTAATACATTATATCAGTTTTCTGATGTATTTTATTGCTGTATGTGGCACATCAAAATAAAAATAAAACAACTACTTCATGAGCACCTAAGCAGCTTCTACATCAGAAAGATCTTCAGCGTATTGTGGAGGTTGATAGGTCACAGGATTTGAGATACAGATCTGTGAACTTTCTAGATACACCGACCAACTAGCAAAGGGTCCAGTTTAGCTAGTTTAGCTCAAAGAAGGAGCCTGCAGGGAAAGCAGCTAAGGAATCCCTTTTCATAACCACAATAGCAATAGCAATAGCAGTTATATTTATATACCGCTTCATAGGGCTTTCAGCCCTCTCTAAGCGGTTTACAGAGTCAGCATATTGCCCCCAACAACAATCCCGGTCCTCATTTTACCCACCTCGGAAGGATGGAAGGCTGAGTCAACCCTGAGCCGGTGAGATTTGAACAGCCGAACTGCAGAACTGCAGTCAGCTGAAGTAGCCTGCAGTGCTGCATTTAACCACTGCGCCACCTCGGCTCTCGGCATGACATGCCTGCTGAGCATTTAGTAATCTGGGTTAATTGTGGAGATGCCTTCATCTTAATTCTCCAAGTCCTCATTTGAATCTCAGGCGAACAGAAAAGAGGTCTTGATAGCTAACTATAGCCAAAGAGTTAATAGCATACTACCTTTCTGTTTACATACGTACTATCTCTTCTCAAGAGTTCAGGAAGTCAGAGTTCAATATTGGAAGTGGGTTTCAAAGTTCACAATCTTGGCAATCACAATATCTCTCTCTATATATAAATGGCTGTGTGTGTGTGTGTGTGTGTGTGTGTGTGTGTTCAGCATAACTCTGGAACACCTTGAGCAAATTCAACCAAATTTGGTACACAGATGATTTACTCTCTGGAAAAAAATGCTGTGGGGGTAAGACACCTCTAACAACCCTCAGTGTGTGTGTGTGTGTGTGTTCTTATGAGATACAGCCTGTTGTGCCTTAAAATGGCTTCTACTGTACATTAACTATTCCAGAAGTTTTGATGTCTTTGTGTGTGTGTGTGTGTGTGTGTGTGTGCGCGCGCGCACGCACGTGCGTTCCTTCAGGTCAACCTTGATTCCTGGCAACTGTCTGGACAGGTCCTTCAAGTTTTTCTTGGCAAGATTTCAAAATGGTTTGTCATTGCCTGTGTCCTAGAGCAGAGACAGAGAGAGAGAGAGATGGAGGGAGGGAGAGTGAGGGAGGGAGAGAGAGAGAAAGAGAGAGAAGGAAGGAGGGAGGGAGAGAAAGAGAGAAAGAGAGAGACTGGCCCCAGTTCGCCCAGTTGGCTTCCTTCCCAAGGCAGGTCTAAGAGTTGCCAGTCTTCTGATTTCTAGTCTGATGCCTTAACCACTACACCAAATTGGCTCTCCATTCCAGAAGTTATATCGGCATTTTTATGTTATCAGGTGGAGACTTAAATACAGGTAGTCCTCGAGTTACAACAGCTCATATAGTGACCCTTTGAAGTTACGATAGCACTGAGTAAAAGTGACTTATGACTGTTTTTTCACACTTACAATCATTGCAGCATCCCCACGGCCATGTGATCAAAATTCACACACTTGGCAACTGAGTTATGACCCTTTCTCCACACTTACAACCTTTGCAGTATCCCCACAGTCACTTGATGAAAATTAGGCTTGACAGCTGACTCATATTTATGACGGTTGCAATGTCTCGGGGTCATGTGATCGCCTTTTGCAAACTTCTAGGAAACAAAATCAATGGGGAAGCCAGGTTCACTTAACAATTGTGTTACAACGGCAGTGATTCACTTACAACGGTGGCAAGAAAAGTTGTAAAATGGGGCAAAATTAATTTAACAATTGTCTCATTTAGCAACAGAAATCTTGGGCGACATTATGGTTAAGGATTACCTGTACTGGCACCATTCAACTGGTTCCACCACAAATGCGCGCACAACAAAAGTGCGCCTGACTAAACCGCGGTGTCTAAAACGCGGTGACAAAACCGCGCGACGAATGAGCGACTAATTAGCCCTAAAGCGCGCCGACAAAAGCGCGCCGACAGAAGCGCGCTGTAACGTAACCCTCAACCTAACCCTCAACCTAACCCTCAACCTAACCCTCAACCTAACCCTCAACCTAACCCTAAACCTAACTGTAAATCTTACCTTAAATGAAATCGCGCTTCTGTCGGCGTGCTGTTGTCGGCGCGCTGTTGTCGGCGCACTTTTGAAATCGCGGTTTTAGCGCCGCAGTGTTGTTGGCGCGCTTATGACGTTCGCGCTTTTGACGGGTCACGCATTCAACTGGCTCATCTTAAGTAGTTTCAGGGACAAGACTAGTTAGGAGCAATATCCTTAAGTAAACTACTTATTCTAAAAGTCTCTTCTAAACAAACTGATACTTTTTTTGGTGTTTTGGTGAAGATGCTCTTACAAGTTTTGTAGTCAGATCATTTGTTAGAGTGTTAGATTTTAGAATCTGAAGTTGTGGCACTAGATTCTACTCTGCCAGGTGCAAGGGATCGGAACCATAGGTTTGCAGTTCAGAAGATTGCTGAAGTCTATACATAAGAATCTAGTCGACTAAAATTCAAGCCTCAATTGGCACTAGATAAGGGTAAATGGATGGCTGTGAAGGTTGGACCATAAGAAAGGCTGCGCATCAAAGAATTTGAACTATGGCACTGGAGAAGACTCCTGTGAGTCCCTTGGACTGCAAAGCGATCAAACCTGTCAGTCTTAGAGGAGATCAACCCTGACTGCTCTTTAGAAGAGATCATGAAGATGATCTTTGGCCACCTAATGAGAAGGAAGGGCTCATTGGAGAAGAGCCTAACGCTGAGAAACATTGAGGGCAAAAGAAGAAGGGGACGACAGAATGAGGTGACTGGATGGAGTCATCGAAGCAGTAGGTGTGAGCTTAAATGGACTCTGAGGGATGGTAGAGGATAGGAAGGCCTGGAATTGTCCATGGGGTTGTGATGGGTCAGACATGACTTTGCAACTAACAACAACAACAAGGGTCAATGGAATTGGTTCCACCACAAATGCGCGAACGACAAAAGCACGCCTGACTAAACCGCAGTGACAAAACCGCGGTGACAAAACGGCGCCGACGAATGAGCGCTGAAGCGCGCCGACAACAGCGTGCCAACAGAAGCGCGCTGTAACCCTAACCCTAAACCAAACCCTAAACCTAACCCTAAACCTAACCCTAAACCTAACCCTAAACCTTACCTTAACTTAAATCGCGCTTCTGTCGGCGCGCTTTTGTCGGCACGCTGTTGTCGGTGCGCTTTTGACATCGTGGTTTTAGCGCCACGGTTTTGTCGGCACGCTTTTGACATTCGCGCATTTGTCAGGTCACGAATGGAATTCAGTGTCTTTTAATTGGACTGCTTACGATAACATAATGATTCTAAGCTTATGATACATTTAACTCTGCCTCCAGTTCTTCCTGCTCTTCTCCTACATCTCTGTGCTACATCTCCTGCTGAGTCAAGCCTGCTTGTTGCCTCTCTCAGCCCTTGTTCTGTTTCAGATAAAAAAATTCCATCAAAGGTGCGCATGCAGACAAATCATTCCACTTAAGTGCTCTGTGAGCAGAGCTTTTGAATAAGGAAATATTGACCCAAAATGCAAAGGATCTTATTAAGAGTCTATAAGAGCAGATAGAAATCAGAGCAAGAGACACACAATCACTTAAAAAAAAAAGCTCCTTGCAGCAGATCGGGTAAAAATTTACATAGTGAGAAAGCGGACGTGAAAAATCTCCACTCTTTTGCCATAAATCTTCCCGGTCAAATGAACACTGTAATCCATTCTCATTAAGAAAGCAGTCATTCTAATTTTTCCTCTGTAGAGCAGGAGACGGGGAAAGTGGAAAAGCCAGATGCTTGCCATCAAGTGTTTTCTTTCATTCACCACCATCCTGACACATGTGGGAAGAAATCGTATATTTCTGCAAAACAAATTACTTTAATGCACCAGCTCTGGGTACATTCCAGAAATGACATTAATGGTTTTTTTGGACGGTGTGCCTTGAAATCAAACCAGCGCTACCCAAAGAAAGAAAGAAAAGAAAAGAAAGAAAAAACTTTCCTAAGGGAGGTCAGCCAACCGAAGAATCCTTCAAGGAATTGTATACTGTACACCATTTATTTCCCCTGGGCACATTGTATTCTAGGGAAGGCATCCAAACTATTGTTGAGTCAGATCTATTTCCACTGGCAAGAGAGTGAAAAAAACGTTGACCACAATCTATGCACTCACAGGGTGAGCAACAGAGAACAAATCCAAACCAACCTGCTTGTTAACAGTTTTAGGTGTGTTCAGATTAGAAGGTTTATTATATTCCAGGAGATTTCTCACTTCACACCCTTAGAGACCAAGTACAAGCTGTCCTCAGCTTATGACCACAACTGACCCCAACATTTCTGTTGCTGTGTGAGACTTGAGTGAGCTTTGCCCCCGTTTTACGACTTTTGTTGCCAAGGTTGTTAAGCGAATCGTTGCAGTTGTTAAGTTAGTAACATGGTTGTTAAGTGAATCTGGCTTCCCCATTGACTTTGCTGGTTGGAAGGTCGCAAGAGGAGGGGTCACACGAACCCAGGACGCTGCAATGGTCTGTAGGAAGTTAGCACCCACCCCTCTCCTAGAAAAATGAAATATCAAATATTGAAAAGGCAGGATATTATATTTCCCTGGATAAGAAATGGAGAAACATGTTTTTAGGCAGGAAACAGACCCACTCTTAATAGCCCCCACCTTTCTCAATGGGCCATTAGGGGCCCTGAGCTAGTTTACTCTGCATAGCAAAGATAGGATTAGTCTTCTACAGAAACTCACCACATGGCGTCTAGGAACTCAACCAAGCTTGGGACTCAAAAAGACACACAACCTGCAAAGTTAGCTAAGACCCTGGGAGTCTGACAACCAATCAGAATACATTTCTTACACAGGAAGAGAAAACAGAGAGGTGGGGCCGAAAAGGATACAAAAAAAAAAACAGCAAGCCCCTTCTTATTTTTTTCTTTTCTTCTTCACCCAACATCTGGAAGCCTGTGATCCCCCTTTTCTGTTCAGGAGCTCAAGCCATGTGATCCTGTCCACCATTAAAACCATCTTTCCAAGCAGCCTCCATGTTTCCAGTGTCTTTTCCCCCACTTGGAACTGAACCCAGAAGGGACCTTTCTTCCAACAGGTCATAAATATAAGCCAATTGTCAAGCTCCCGAATTTTGATCATGTGACCGTGGGGTATTGCAATGGTTGTAAGTGTGAAAAATGGTGATAACTTATTTTTTTTCAGTGCCGCTGTAACTTTGAATGGTCACTAAATGAAATGTTGTAAGTCTAGGACATACATATATATTTCTTGCTGCAAACTAGGTCCATCAAGGGCCTCTAGAAGGTAGCAAAATGCTAAGCAGAGCCAGATTAAGTTAGTTTAGGGTTGGAAAATTAACCAGAAATCCTTCCATTCCCCACCAACCAGTCAGAGCTGAAGAAGCTTCTTGGATGTGAAGTGAACCGACTTCAAGGAAAACAAGAAAGTCCAGGTGCCTCTTGAAAAAAGCACCTTTGAGACAACCTGGATGACTGGGAATCTCCTTAGACCCCAGAAAATACCATGGTGCTAGATTAGAGAAGCAAATAAATTAAGCAGAGACCATAAGACTGAATGTAACATATAACATCAAAAGGTTAATTGTATAGTGCTTTCTACTATAATTAACGGCTATATTAACTTGTATTACTTTTAAATGGAAACAAAATAAAACAAATTATAGCTTTTGTCTTGGCCTTATCTACTTAAAAAAATATACATCCCCCAGCATGTTGCTTGAAGGCCAAGTAAAGCCTTAGCACAAAGTTATTTCCCCCTCTTTTTTACATAAAATTGTGCTGTACAGCTTTGCTTGTGGTCCATTCTATGTGTGGGGATTTTTGGTGTAAATATCTGAATAATCTACATGGAGGACACTCCTTGGATTTTTGTCTTATGATTCTGCATGAACTTAAAATAGAAGTGTGAAAAGGAAAAGGCTGCCCCAAATCCCAGCTGAGGACAGCCTCTCCAACTAGGAGTAAAAAGATAGTATTGTAAGTAGTACATCAGGGGTGTCCAACCTTGGCAACTTTTAAGACTTATGGACTTTAACTCCTGAGGGCTGGCTGGGGAATTCTGGGAGTTGAAGTCCACAGATCTTAAAGTTAGCAAGACTGGACACACACACACACACACACACACACACACACACACACACACACACACACACACACACACACGGTGTTGCACCTTCCTCTTATGAAGGGAGAACATAGGAGAGGAGTCAAGAGACTTGTGGTTATGGACTCAAAACAGGCCTTAAATAGGAGGAAAGGTACTGAGATTGGTAAAGGTAAAGGTTCCCCTGCACATGTGCACTAGTTGTTTCTGGCTCTAGGGGGCAGTGCTCATCTCTGTTTCAAAGCCGTAGAGCCAGCGCTGTCTGAAGATGTCTCCGTGATCATGTAGCCGGCATGACTAAATGCTGAAGGCGCACGGAACACTGTTACCATCCCATCAAAGTGGTCCCTATTTTTCTACTTGCATTTTTTATGTGCTTTCTAACTGCTAGGTTAGCAGAAGCTGGGACAAGTAACAGGAGCTCCTTCTGTTACGTGGCACTAGGGATTCGAACCGCCAAACTGCCCACCTTTCTGATCGGCAAGCTCAGCGTCTTAGCCACTGAGCCACCGTGTCCCACTGAGATTGGATGGATACCCAATTACCAAGGTGATGTGGTCAAAAACACTGTCACTTGTGTGAAGTTGAGAAATTACTTGGATTAAGGGCAGTTTATAATGTCTATTTTAGAAAACTAAACAAATGAAACCTTGAGCACTTGAAATCATGTTGTCTAGTCTTTCCATTATATTGATTAAAGAGCCCATTTCAAGAAATGCACATATTTTTTGATGTCATCCTTTATTATATGGTGTACAAGAACAAGAACACATTGCAGTCTTTCATGCAACTATTTTTTTTATTCTTTCTTTTTTTATTTATTTTTTTTTAAAAAATTTTTTTTAATTACATATTTTTTTATTACACAATGGGAAAGGGAGAAAATGGAAAAAAAGGGGGGGGAGGGGAAACCCATCTTCACATACCATATGTCGTTTGATCACAGGTGCATCCCTACTAAGTTTATACATCCCGTATCTCTCTGTTGTATATTTAATAAGCACCACAATAAGCTAGGGTTTAAAAAAATAAAAAATAAAACAAGAAAAAAAAGGGTGGGGGGAGGCCAAAAAAGACAAAAAAAAAAAAAGTCCAAAAGGGGGGAAAAAAAGAAGAAAAAAAACAACCATCATCACATGCAGCATGTCGTTGGGTTACGGTTGTTTTAACATCTACATCTTCAAATAATATTTACCATCTCAGATATTTCCTCTAATGTAACTAAAGGCCTCATTTTCCTTCTAGAATATATATTCAGTTAACATTAGCATTGTTTTCCCCCAGAGAGTATACTTCTATTCATTGTTAACCTTACATTTCATACCTTCAAACAGAGATCTTATTCCTTCATTGTTCAACAAGGCATCGCTGCCTATATATACCAGTTTTCATTTGTTCCCCTATTAGAATTGCCTTATCAGCAGCGAAGTATCATTATAGTAAGATCTTAACCTTATACATTATATCACCAGACCTTATATTAGTACTTCCTTATATCAGTGTTGAATTATTTCACAGCATAATTATATCATCATTTACTTTTTCCAATTAAGGCATAAGTGTATCATTTTTCATTTCCAAAATTTTGTTTTTTTTCCCTTAGCCATTGATAAAACAAGTCCCATATCTTATAAAATTGTTCATCCTCTTGCTCTCTAATTTCAAATGTCAATTTACTCATTTCGGCACAGTCCATTATTTTTCGAATAACTTCTTCCTCTTTTGGTATTGTTTCATTTTTTCAGTTTTTTGCAAATACAATTCTGGCTGCTGTTAACACATTTACAATCAAATATTTTAAGTCTTTGTTGTAGGTTTCTGGTAAAATTCCCAATAAAAAGACCTCTGGTTTAAAGTCTATTTGTTTGTGTATCATTTTCTCCAACCACATGTGGATTTTAGTCCAGTATCTTTTGGCTTCAGTGCAAGTCCACCACATGTGGTAGTATGAGCCAGGTATCTGGTGACATTTCCAACACTTTTCTGATTTATTCTTAAACATTCTTGCGATTCTGGTCGGGGGTAGATGCCACCTGTAAAACATCTTATACAAGTTTTCTCTATATGCAGTAGACATTGTCATTTTGTAATTTTGAGACCACAATTTCTGCCAATTCTCTAAATCAATCCCATACCTAAAGTTTTTTCCCCAAGCTATCATAGTTTCTTTAACTTGTTCTTCATGCAATTTAAACTCCAATAAATATCCATATAGTTTTTTAATTACTTTTTCATCAGTACCTGTTAGAATTTTGTCTAGTTCAGTCATTTTATTATAGAGACCTTTAGTTTTTCTATCTTCATTATATCTAGATTGTATCTGTACATATGAATACCAGTTCATTTCCATCCCTTCTTGCTTCAACTCTTGACTAGATTTGAGTTCACCCTCTGTATTCAATAATTCTGTATATCTAACTGTTTGTTCCTTTTTATTTCATGCAACTATTTAAATACTGCATTATTTAAATACATTATTTAAATAATGCCCTCTTTCTGTTTCCTTATTCAGCTTGTCTTTGATTGTCAGCAGTGTTATCAATACTTTTGAGAATAGAATTTATTTAAGTCCATAGATTCTTTAATTTCTTCTTCTTCTATATCCTGCCCTCTGGAATAGATTTCCTCTCCATTCACTTCCTCTTTCAGTATTCCATTCTTTCCATTTTCAGGAACAAACCAATTACCATCAATATCAGCAGGTTTAATCTCTTTATATTCATTTTCCACTTCGGTTTTTTGAGTTTCAATCACCCGTCTTGAATTTGATAAACATCCTCATTTTTTTCATCATATTTTATTGTTATGTGCTCTAAGTATTCCAGTTTTTCCTCTATTCTGTCATATTTATTTGATAATTTCTGTATTTCTGAAAGTATATTTTGCAAATTTGAGACTTCTATTTTTTTTGAAGTTGTGCCATTCTAACAAATACAGCTGCTCTAGCTTGGAAGGTTAATAAGATTAAAGCATAGATTCACAAATAATGTTGTTTCCACTTCAAAGGGACATATGTGTGCTTCCCTCTGTAGTCAAGCAGTAAAACCTTGTGGTGCCAAGTCAAAACAATCTGTGAAGGAACAAAAACCTCCCAACCTCCAAGCAATGGTAATGCTGTTAAAATGCTGTTGTATCTTTTTTGTATTACAAGTTAGAAAAAGGAAATCTTTAAATGAATTAGAAAAATACCCACAGCAATGAAAGAGGAAAACTTTAGTCTATAGATTACAGAGAATCATAAAGAAAAGGTAGAAGAAGAAAACTTAATCCATCCGTTTCAAAAGGTTTGCATAAATTCCATCCATGAAGATAGCATTTAAAAAGTAAGATAACCACTGTCCAAAACCATTCCAAATTTAATTCCGCCGCTTGACTCTTCTATTCAATTTAAATTAATTTTTAAGTTTTTATAGGCAGTCTCTTTTTTAAAACAGTAAAAGTTCCTCACCAGCTAGAAACACTTTCACTTTCTGTATCCTTCCGTTTTGGAGCCGCCCCGACTTCGTCAGCTTTGGCTGGATTTTTTGTCACCAGTTTGAAGAACTTCTCTTGCTTCTTTCAGGGATTTTGCGATATCCCCGAGATCAGCAAGATGTATTCTTCCTGTTCACTGTCTCTTCGGGATGGTTTAGGTCCGTTTGGACCACCCAGCGGCAAAAGTATTGGCTGCGGTCTCAGAGCATCGAGACCGCACGAACATATCGTCGCGACATTGGCTCCTCCTCCAGGTGGTCCCTATTTTTCTACTTGCATTTTTTTGCATGCTTTCGAACTGCTAGGTTGGAAGAAGCTGGAACAAGTAACAGGAGCTCACCCTGTTACGCGGCATAAGGGATTCGAACCGCCAAACCTCCGACCTTTCAATTGACAAGCTCAGCATCTTAGCCACTGAGCCACCACATCCCTCCAAGTTCTTCCTCACTCAACTCACTGCCCTACTTTTAACAGAAAGATAGTTAATTTTTCCATCTACTAGCACATCAGCGTCCACAAGCCACAAAGTGTGCCCTTTGACATGAGCAACAGCCACACATCACAGACTTGCATAATATGTGAATGCTTTTTAATTCCCCATACTGGTGGGATGCAGTCTGGATTCCCAAGAGGGAAGGGCTGCTTTCCAAAGGAAAAGGCAGAAGAGTTTGGAAAGTTTAATTAGCAGGAAGAGAGTTACAATGGCTCATCCCTAGCAATTCCCAGAGTGTACATATAGTTATGTATATGGTTGTTTAATCTGGCAAGATTCTGTCTATAGATAAAAGAGCAATAAAGGAAACTACTCAAAAAGAACTCATGGTGTTCTTAGTTTTCGGGCTCTGACATCCTTCAGCCTCTGTTTCCGCTCAGCAGGATGCCAATTCTAGGCTGCCATTCTTCTTGTATCAATTATGCAAAATTGCTGCATGAGGTGGCAATGAGCACATGTTGCTAGAAGACCACAAGAGTATTGTGCAATTTCCAGTCTACTACAAGAACCATGGGAAATGCTTCTTCGCTAATTCTAACCCCACTGCAATAGAATTGTCAGTCAGGTGTCCAAGAGTGTGTCAACCTGTTTCCCATGAGATTCACCGAGTACAGGTTCCGTTAGAAGATTTCCCTTAACTGCTTGTGGTTTTATTGTACTTCCTCTTTGAGCTTCACCTTCAGTGTTGTTCCGTCTTTGCAGATCCGTGTTGTTCTGAGAATTAGTGGACTTTCCTTCTTTGTCACTCGTCCTGCTCCATTTACACCTCTTAATAATTTTGGTTTTGTAACCCTGTAACGAGCTGTGCATGAATCTCTTCTTTTAGCACATTGCAACTGCCAGAATGGTAGATCCCAGCCAGATTTGCTTTATTATACAGAAATGCCCACAAATTCTTCCTGTCACCACATCTTTTGAGCTATTCAACTCGACCAATCAATTCATTCTGGGTTGGTTTTCCTCTGATGTACTATTTTAAGTTCTCTAATGCAACACCCCCACCCCCCCCAATGATGCAGTAGCCTATTCTGATCTGTGCAAAAGCTAGGGAGCCATAAAAGGGGCTTTTCTTTCTTCTGTAGCCAAGATGTGTCTAAATACCTCCATTAATTTATTTTGAATTTGTGATAGTGTTTGCACTTTCGTTAGTTGCCCTAGCTGATCTTGCAAGAAAAGGAGTTCAGAAACAGCAGTGTTATGTGGATTTTGTTTATATTCAGGTCCGCAAAAGGGGTTTGAGTGCCTCTTAGCATAGAGGTAGACTTGCAACCCAAGACTGCAAAGATTATTTATTTGTTTAGTTATATGCTGTCCATCTTCCCTACAAGGTGGCACTGGGCGGTAATTCCCAATCCTATGTTTTTGCAGTTCCCAATTAGAGCTGGGTAGAAATCCAGTTTAGAAAGACAAAATGTGACTTAAAAACAGTCCAAGTGTTCTGACCGAGGTTTCCCAAGAGCATGAAGCAAACTCCTAGTCCTGAAAAAAAAAATCCCCTTTTATTAATTTCCTGTAAATTCTGCTCATTCACATCCAGCAAAGTCTTTCAAGGGAGGATTTACAGTCACAGACCTTCTCTGGCTTGGAGAGCTGCCAAGTCAATATCTGCAAAACTTGGCAAGGAGTCTTGGAGAGTCATGAACTAATTAAGCGAAGTAATTGTCTCCTGCAAACTCCGCTCCCCTTTCGCTCCTCTTTTATTTCCTCTGGGAGGGGCCATTCATCGCCCACCTGTGGCTTTACTCCCAAGTCGACCCCTGTTCTTTAGCTGTTCTCTTCGTCTGGCAACTCTGCGCATGCGCTCACTGGGAACAGGCTCCAGCTGTTTGTCTGCCTCACTGATGTCTGACTCTGAAAGCAGCTGTTAACTGGCATATGACTCTGCCCCCCTCTCTGCCTCTGACACAGAGCCCTCATTAGAGCCTTCTCCAGACTCCAGGACTGGCTCATATTCCTCCCCAACCTCCTCACTGTCCAAATCTACTGCCAGCTCTGAGGCCGCTGGAGGGCCACACCACCAGGTAGTACAAGACTTATGACCATAATTGAACGTGGTCATAAGTCATGATAGTTGTAAAATGGGTCGACTGACCTGATTGCACAACCTTTTGTGGGAGGGCTGCTAAGCAAACCAATGTTGAACTATGGCCGTGGTTTTGATGAAAAACCAGATGTAAATGCCAGTTTTCAGCAAAACATTCATAAAATATTGTCACATGACTACAGAATGCTGCCAACTATCATAAATCTGGCTTGGTTGCCAAGTGCCCAAATTTTGGTCATGTGACTGTGGGAGGGGCCCGATCATCAGAACTTGAAATCCATCTTGTAAATACCACCAAAGTAGATCTGTTGTAATTTCAAAATCACTAAGCAAACTGTTGTTAAGTCGAGGATCACCTGTACATAAGTATGCATATTGGTACTATGCACTGCAAGTCCTTCCCCAGTTTGCAAGGATTAGGATTAGGATTTATTTCATTTATATGCCGCCCTTTTCCCCGAGGGGGACTCAGGGCGGCTCACAACTCAGTCAAGGGAAAGGAGGTACAAACAGGGGATAAAAAGACAAACAAACAATACACAATTTAAAACACACAACAACCATACCATTCGAGAAGGGGGGGCAGAAGCTCTTTAGCCCCAGGCCTGCCGGAAAAGCCAGGTTTTAAGGGCTTTGCGGAAGGCCTGGAGGGTGGTGAGGGTTCGAATCTCCACGGGGAGTTCGTTCCAGTGGGTCGGAGCAGCCACAGAGAAGGCTCTCCTCCGGGTAGTCGCCAGTTGGCATTGGCCGACGGATGGAATTCGGAGGAGGCCTAATCTGTGGGATCTAATCACACACATTCCTCCACTGCCTTTGTTCATCGGGAGTTGGCTGGGAAGGTTGGAAATGGTGATCACATGCCCCCATGGCACTGCAACCATTTTGAATATATGCTGGTTGCCAAGTGGCTGAATTTTGATCACGTGACTATGAGGAATGCTCCAAGGGCTGTAAGTGTGGACTTTTTTCAGTGCTGCTGTATCTTTGGATGCTTCCTAAATGTATAGTTGTAAGTCGAGGACTACCTGTATACAAGGAGTCATGATGACCAACCACTTCTTGCTACATCCTATAGCAGGGGTGTCAAACTCAAGGCCCGCAAGCCAGATCCGGCCCACAGGGGGCTTCCCTGGAAACAGCGAAGGACTGTCCTGCAGTGTCTTTGCCAATGAAAATGGAACTCAGGAGGGCCTCCCGAGTCCCATTTTAGCTGGCAGAACGCTCAGGCCACCACAAGTGCCCCCAATACCAGCGGTGTCGAGCTGGCCACACCCATCCTGGCCCCCTGAGGTCAAACACAACCCTGATGCGGCCCTCAATGAAATCAAGTTCGACACCCTGTATCTGACATCATTAGTCCCCTAAAGTCTTTTCAAGAGACATCTTGGTAAGGAAAGGAAACAGAAACATCTACTTTTCCAGCAAAATATTTTTGGCCGTGACCCGACAAAAGCGCGAACGTCAAAAGCGCGCCAACAAAACCACGGCGCTAAAACCGCGATGTCAAAAGCGCGCCAACAACAGCGCGCCGACAGAAGCGCAATTTAAGTTAAGGTAAGGTTTAGGTTTAGGTTTATTTTTAGGGTTAGGTTACAGCGCGCTTCTGTCGGCGCGCTTCAGCGCTCATTCGTCGGCGCTGTTTTGTCAGCGCGGTTTAGTCAGGCGCACTTTTGTCGTTCGCGCATTTGTGGTGGAACCATTTTTGGCAACAAACTGATAACTGTCTTCACTTCACATAGGCCCTCATTTTATATAGCCTTGTACTGAAATGATTCTGGGTTTGAAGTGGCTTTACCATAGGAAGTCATCTGAAACAGGAATGCAAAACTTGTGGCTTTTTAGTTGTGAACTGAGCTTCAGGGTGCAGCATCCCTTGCTATTGGTCTGGGGCCACCACGGATGTAATTTCACCTTAAATCTGGCGGGCAACTGGAAACTCTTTTATCAACGTTTGCAGGAAGAGGGCATGGCTAGTCTACTGAAGAGAAGGACCTGGGGAGACATGAGAGCAGTGTTCCAATATTTGAGGGGCTGCCACAGAGAGGAAGGGGTCAAGCTATTTTCCAAAGCATCTGAAGGCCAGACAAGGAATAATGGATGGAAACTGACCAAGGAGAGATTCAACCTGGAAGTAAGGAGGAACTTTCTGACACTGAGAACAATCAACCAATAGAACAGCTTACTTGGGAAGTTGTGGGAGCTTCATCACTGACAGCTTTTAAGAAGAGACTGGACAGCTATTGTCAGAAATAGTGTAGAGTTTCCTGCTTTGGCAGGGGATTGGACTAGATGACCTACAAGCTACCTTCCAATTCTGTTAATCGGTTAACTTTATGGGATGTACTTTTAAAATGTATGATATCATGGGACACTCTCTCTGAATACCAGAAGGGATATGAAATGGAACCCTCCTTTTTAACGGTTCCACCACAAAACCGCAGTAGACTAAAGCGCGTGTGACTAAAGCGCGGTGACAAAACCGCACCGTCAAAAACCGCGCGACAACAGCGCACCGACAGAAGCGCGCTGTAACATAACCCTAAACCTAACGCTAAACCTAACGCTAAACCTACCCTAAACCTAACCCTAACCCTAACCTTAAGTTAAATCGCGCTTCTGTCGGCGCGCTGTTGACATCGCGGTTTTAGCGCCACGGTGTTGTCGGCGTGCTTTTGACGTTCGCGGTTATGTCGTGCCACGCTTTTTAACATTTAGGAAGTTTTTAAAAACATGGGGGTGTTTTTTGGTGCCGATTTGGAGACTGGTGTCTGAATAGGTGGTGGCGTCCAAGTTGGGGTTGAATCTTGCTGCTGGATGATATATCACGGTTTCATGATTTTAATATTATCACTGCTGATGACATCTCTTCTTTCTGACACATGGATTCCATCGGTTGACTAATGAATTATGTTGCTGCTTGTACATTGCTTAGTTTCATACCTGTAGCTGCATGAAAGATTAGTAATGAATAAATGAATAAGAATACAGGTTCAACTTGTAACCGTTCATTTAGTGACTGGTTACAAGAGCACTGAAAAAAGTGTTTTCACACTTACGACTGTTTGTAGCATTCCCATGATCAAAATCGGAGTTCTTGGCAAATGGCATGTACTTATGACAGCTGCACTGTCCCACGGCCATCATCTGTAACCTTCCCAGCTGGTTTCCAACAGGCCAAATCAATGGGGGGAAACCAGATTCATTTAGTGACCGAATGATTCACGGAACACCTGCATGGATTCATTTCACAACTGTGGCCAGAGAGGGCGTAAAATGGGGCAAAACTCACTCAACAACTGTCGTGCTTAGCAATGGAAAAGGATTCATTTCACAACTGTGGCCAGAGAGGGCATAAAATGGGGCAAACCTCACTCAACAACTGTCTTGCTTAGCAATGGAAAAGATGGCTCAATTGTGGTCGTAAGTTAAAGACTACCTGTACAATGGGCACGATCACCGGGCGTCATCCAAGAAGAAGGACTAGGAATGACATGATAGCAGGATTTCAGTATTTGAGAGGCTGCCACTAAGAGGAAGGGAGTAAACTTATTTTCCAAAGCATCAGAAGACAAGAAAGAATGGATGGTAACTAATCAAGGAGAGAAGCAACCTGGAATTAAGGAGAAACTTTCTAACAGTGAGGACAATTAACCGGGGGAAAAGGCTTGCCTTCAGAAGTTGTAGGTGCTTCATCACTGGAGGTTTTTAAGAAAACAACCCAAGGAGCCAAAATGGTCCCAGGCCTTTGGAGCAGGACTACCACATTTATGCATGCAACTCGGGCACCTCCTCTCCAGCTCTCGGGTATGAACAATTCATCAGTAGGACAAGTTGTCTCTGGAAGTTGTGGTGGCTCCATCAATGGAGGTTTTAAAGAAGAGATTGGACAGCCATTTGTCCGGAATGGTCTAGGGTCTCCTGGTAGAGCAGGGGGTTGGACTAGAAGACCTCCAAGGTCCCTTCCAACTCTCTTATTCTGTAAGATTTGGCAGCCACTCATCTGAAATAGTGCAGGTTCCCCTGCTCGAGGAGAGGGCTGGACTAGAAGACCTCCAAGGTCCCTTCCAGCTCTCTTATTCTGTAAGATCTGCCAGCCACTTATCTGAAATAGTTCAGGTTCCCCTGCTCGAGGAGAGGGCTGGACTAGAAGACCTCCAAGGTCCCTTCCAACTCTCTTCTTCTGTAAGATTTGGGAGCCACTTATCTGAAATAGTGCAGGTCCTCCCGCTCGAGTCGAGGGCTGGACTAGAAGACCTCCAAGGTCCCTTCCAACTCTCTTATTCTGTATTCTGTAAGATTTGGCAGCCACTTATCTGAAATAGATCAGGTACTCCCGCTCGAGTAGAGGGCTGGACTAGAAGACCTCCAAAGTCCCTTCCAACTCTCTTTTTCTGTAAGATTTGGCAGCCACTTATCTGAAATAGTACAGGTTCTCCTGCTCGAGGAGAGGGCTGGACTAGAAAACCTCCAAGGTCCCTTCCAACTCTCTTTTTCTGTAAGATTTGGCAGCCACTTATCTGAAATAGTGCAGGTCCTCCCGCTCGAGTCGAGGGCTGGACTAGAAGACCTCCAAGGTCCCTTCCAACTCTCTTATTCTGTATTCTGTAAGATTTGGCAGCCACTTATCTGAAATAGAGCAGGTACTCCCGCTCGAGTAGAGGGCTGGACTAGAAGACCTCCAAAGTCCCTTCCAACTCTCTTATTCTGTAAGATTTGGCAGCCACTTATCTGAAATAGTACAGGTTCTCCTGCTCGAGGAGAGGGCTGGACTAGAAGACCTCCAAGGTCCCTTCCAACTCTCTTTTTCTGTAAGATTTGGCAGCCACTTATCTGAAATAGTACAGGTTCTCCTGCTCGAGGAGAGGGCTGGACTAGAAGACCTCCAAGGTCCCTTCCAACTCTCTTTTTCTGTAAGATTTGGCAGCCACTTATCTGAAATAGTACAGGTTCTCCTGCTCGAGGAGAGGGCTGGACTAGAAGACCTCCAAGGTCCCTTCCAACTCTCTTTTTCTGTAAGATTTGGCAGCCACTTATCTGAAATAGTGCAGGTCCTCCCGCTCGAGTCGAGGGCTGGACTAGAAGACCTCCAAGGTCCCTTCCAACTCTCTTATTCTGTATTCTGTAAGATTTGGCAGCCACTTATCTGAAATAGAGCAGGTACTCCCGCTCAAGTAGAGGGCTGGACTAGAAGACCTCCAAGGTCCCTTCCAACTCTCTTCTTCTGTAAGATTTGGCAGCCACTTATCTGAAATAGTGCAGGTTCTCCTGCTCGAGGAGAGGGCTGGACTAGAAGACCTCCAAGGTCCCTTCCAACTCTCTTATTCTGTATTCTGTAAGATTTGGCAGCCACTTATCTGAAATAGTGCAGGTTCTCCTGCTCGAGTAGAGGGCTGGACTAGAAGACCTCCAAGGTCCCTTCCAACTCTCTTATTCTGTATTCTGTAAGATTTGGCAGCCACTTATCTGAAATAGAGCAGGTACTCCCGCTCGAGTAGAGGGCTGGACTAGAAGACCTCCAAGGTCCCTTCCAACTCTCTTATTCTGTAAGATTTGGCAGCCACTCATCTGAAATAGTGCAGGTTCTCCTGCTCGAGTAGAGGGCTGGACTAGAAGACCTCCAAGGTCCCTTCCCGCTCTGTTCCGAGTGAATTCAAGTGGCGAGGCTTCCAGGTCAACGGGGCTTTTTTTTGGAGCGAGTTTAATCGGGGTGAAGCCCGAGGTGCCTCATCCTCGCACGCCTCACCTTCCACAGCCCCCCCCCTCCCCTCATCCCGCCCGCGTGGGAGCCTCGCGCGTCTCCCACGCCGCCCCTCCCGCCTTCCCCGCGTCACTCCCTTCTCTGAGGAAACCTCCTCTCGCGCTCTCTCTTCCCCCCCCCCTTCCCACCCGCGGCGTTTTCCCGCCTCCCCTGCAACCGCTGCAGCTTGGCGGGCGGGCGAGGGCGGAGGCAGCAGGGGGCGGGGCCCCGGGCTGAGATTGACAGGCGGCGCCCCGCGCCCTCAGCGACGGAGGGCCGCCCGATTGGCTGCCGCGCGCGGGGATCCTTTTTTTTTTGTCCCCGCCCTCCTCCCCACCCACCCCCCCAAACTCCCCCCTCCCCTCCTCCTCCTCCTCCTCCAACCCCCCCCCCACCCCTTTCGAGCAATCCCGCAGCGCTGCCTGCCGGAGAGCGGCGGCTTCCAGTGGAGCGATGGCGGCCACCGCGGGCAGATCGCTCCTGCTCGTCCTCTCCAGGACTCCCGGCGGCGGCGGAGGCGGCGGAGGAAGCGGAGGAGGACCGGCGTTGGCCGCCGCCGGCTGCTTCTTGGGGCTGGAGCGGCGCCGTCAGCAGCAGCAGCACCACCAGAGGCACCGGACGGTGAGTTGCCCGGGGCGGAGGCCAGAACAGGCGAGGGGCTTTGCGGGACTGGTTGCCCTTCAAGGGCTGGGAGCGGGCGGGGGAGCCGTCGGGGAAGCCCTTGGACGCCGGACTTCCCGGTGCCGCCCGTCGGAGCCTCTTCTTCGCCTTCCCTCCTTAGGGCGGGGAGCCCTGCCCAGTCCCTGGCTCAGGGTCCGCCCCGCCAGCGGAGGGACCGCCCGCCCGGGGGCAAGGACGACCCTCTTTCCCCGGTCCCGGCGTGGTGGAAGAAGGAAGGCGGCCGGCTGGAGGAGAACGAAGGACTGGTTGCCGGTGGGGGGGGTGTTAAAAAGAGGCGACCCGCAGGCTGCGGAATGGGAAGGAAGCGCCGCCGCTGTGGCTGCTTTGCTTTTGCTGCAGCCCTTGGAGGTCTTTCCCCGCCTCCTCTCCGCTGCTGCATCTTTTGGCTTATAAAAATAAAAATAATAATCATCATCCTCATCATCCTCTTGGTCCGGGAGCTCCAGGTGGGCGCGGCTGCTGCTGGGCGAGAACCGATCGTTGGATGCGAAGCGGTCGCCCCTGCGAGGAGCGCAGAGGGAAAGCGCGGATTCTTCTTTTTTTTTTAGTCACAGGCGCAGAGTTGGAAGGGACCTGGGAGGTCATCTAGCCCAACCCCCTGCTCACGCAAGGGACCTGCACTAGGGATTCGAACCGTCGACCTTTCTGATCGACAAGCTCGGGGTCGTCTTCTTCGCCTTCAGTCCCAACTTCGGGGGGGGGGGGAAGGGAGGGGGGATCCTTCCCGAGAAACGACTCGGGGTGGATCCCGCTGGGTTTTTTTTTTTTAAATGGGGGTGAACGGTGTTCAGACGTGCGGTGGGTTTTCCCCGTTTTCTGCGTCTCTTAAGCCAGGGTTTCTCAACCTTGGCAACTTGAAGATGTCCGGACTTCAACTCCCAGAATGCCCCAGCCAGCGAATGCTGGCTGGGGAATTCTGGGAGTTGAAGTCCGGACATCTTCAAGTTGCCACGGTTGAGAAACACTGCCCTGGCTGGGGAATTCTGGGAGTTGAAGTCCAGACATCTTCAAATTGCCAAGGTTGAGAAACACTGCCCTGGCTGGGGAATTCTGGGAGTTGAAGTCCGGACATCTTCAAGTTGCCAAGGTTGAGAAACACTGGCTTAAGCGAAGATGCGGGTCGCTTGACCGGCAGCGATTTTTGCCTTTCTTCACCCCACCCCACCCCCTCGCCAGGCCGTTTTGGCTTGTCACGTCTGAAGGCTCCAAAAACGATGACAGCGCGTCGATGTGTCAGGATTCACAAGCCACCTTGAATGCCAGCCAAGCGGTTTCAGCTCGGCTGCTCTCTGCGAACCCACCCTGGGGCAGCTGCTGTAGGCTGTTTGAGCACAGTGTTGTGTGAACCCATCAATATAGTCAACAACAGAAAGCCATAAGCCATAAGATACAATGAATGGGTTGGAATAAAGCCCTGATACCTTTGCATGTTGATAGCCATTGGGATGTGATTCCAGAATCTTGTCACAGGTTGTTTGGTAACTCTTGTGGTTGGCTTGCATCTAAGTATGTAGTAAAGATGGGTTCATATTTAAGTTGGTAAAAATCCCCTCCTCTTATGTTCTGTTTTTAAGATGGATATTAAGAGTGCTTTTGGCTGCTGCAGTCCACAGTTTCCTACTATCTTGCGGTGCCTTAAAGTTGTGAAAGTAAAGAGTACATGTTGTACGTAACAATGGTTTATTAATTCTTTATTCTTCCCACTTTAAGGGGTTTACTCAAAACAAATATAATCACTTTGTGCCAGAGTAACTTCAGTATACTTTGTGGAAGTGACTTCTGCTTTATTTTTTTGTGACACTCTTCGAATGAAACATGTTGTGAGGCTACTATCAATGGGGAAGGCCAATTCACTTAACAACTGGGTTACTAACTCAACAACCGCAGTGATTCACTTGACACTTGTGGCAAGAAAAGGTCGTGTAATGGGGCAAAACTCACTTAACAACTGTCCTGCTTAATAACAGAAATTTGGGGCTCAGTTGTGGCTGTTAAATCAACAACTACCTGTATGCAGCAGTGAATTTTCAACAAGAGTTATAGTTGTAAATTTGTAAGGCTTTGAATGGGCCAGAGAATTTACAGGCCAGAGATTTTCAAACTTTTTCAGGAATCTGATACTTTAAAAAACAAAAAAGCAGAACCTTTAATGATTTAAAAACTGGCAATAAACTGAAACTTATATCACTGTAATTTGTGTATGCAACTGTGTGTATTATTTCAATTTTACAAAAATCAATGCCCTTATCATTGTTCCAGAAAGCTTTCCACTTATTTCAAATATAAAAAAGTAAACTGAAAAATTAATATTTTGGTGTAAAATTTTTAAACCCTGAATTTCAAAGTGACATGATAATTCAATATTCAATATTATAACAAAATTAATGTCCACTGAGTGGGTAGAACTGTATTTCATTAGAAAAATTGCTGTGAACATTCTTGGCTGTGTTCACTTTTTTGCCATTACAGAACTCTATTTTTACTTATCGTAGACAATAGTTTTGATATTTGATATATAGATGCCAAAGGTAAAAAAAAACTTTTGCCAGAATTCAGGCCAAAAAAAAAGGGTTTTTATAATGCTATAGATGAGTGATAGTTTTGTCTAATTTATTTTAACAGAATATTGAAGTCTTCCTCATCCTAGCTGGAACATTTTAGTCTGAAATTAATATTTTTCAATCTGAAAAAGTAGGAATGATAACTGCTTATTAAAAAATAAGTTAAATGGAACATTTATTAATTTATTGATATGGTAGATCTGGTATTGATATAGTCAGTCATGATGTCAGTTTTGTGCTGATTTGTTTGTTGAGAAATAATTTTCATGAGCATAATAATCATGTGAAAACACTCCTTGATTCTTACATAGCAATGCGAGTAAGTTATATATGGGAAACCAGGAATTATTAATGCTGTGCTCATGTCCAATTCTGTCATTGGGACAATCAGGCATATTTTTTTTCATCCTTAAGAGTTTAAAAAAATACGTTCAATGTTGCATTTGTTTTGTTTGAAGGTTATGGTAGATTTCACTGAACAACCAACCTGTGCTTGCAGTAGATGGCATTGCACTATTCTGGTGGATTTCATAAGGTCAGAAATCAGATAGTTTTCACTGTTTTCTGTCCTCTGCTATTCAATAAAAGGCACATTGAATTGAGGCAGACAGTTTAAGAAACACAACTGTAATTTATGTGTAGTATGTAGAACAGCTTCCTCCACTAAATTTGAAAGGCTGGCGTGCTTTTGATGACAGAAACATGCCTGCTCTTGTAAGCATGTTTTATTATTTATTGTAGACATTTGGCCCTGTGAATATGTAAACTTTAAAAACCAGGCCACGTGGGACATGCCTGCATGTTCAGTTAGTTATTCAAAAGCTAAGTTCTCCTACCTCCTTCAGAATGAATAAATGAACTTAGCAAAGAATTGGGTCTCTCGGACAGGGAACATTTTCTGACCTTCCCCAATGTTTATTACGATTACTTGTATAGTTGTGAGATCTCTCCAGTGTTGTTTATTGTCGTCTTCTACCTTGTAAAAAGGTCAGGTGGCGGTGAAAGCATCTTACCTTATTATATGGTTATATTGCCATCATAATGATGTTCAAGGTTGCCATGGTGGTAATATGATGTTTGTGTCATAACCTCATCCCATCACAAAGGTTGTGTAGATATTGTTGCTGTTGTTGCCAGCATTTTAAAAGAAGAACAAAGGAAAGAACAGTTTGCAGTAGAGAGCATTGTGCTTCTTTGTTTAAGAAATCGAACAAAATAAAAAAAAATTCCTAGTCCCTGTTGTTTCTGTGTTCAAAACCTCAATACCTGTGGGGAAAAATCAGTAACATTGCATGGAAAGTGAGGCCAAAGTTGGACTTTATTTGGAATTATTTGGCCTTCCATAAGTTAGTTTATGAATTAAGGTTGGAATTCCTTCTGCGTTATTGACTTATATGGAATACACTGTATAAATGTATATTAGTCCCATCATTCAAGAAACAGCAACCAGAATTTTGCACCAACATTGCACTGCTATGCCTGTGATTTTGGCATATACTTCTATTTTTCCCAATTAAAGACATCACTTAAAATTTGTTGGGAAAAAAAGGGAATAATGAGTGTTCCTTTCTATAAAGCTCTTGTATACAGTACTTTTCCCACAAGTCTTAACAGTATTGGTGTAGCTTGAATCTTTACAACCATAATGTAGACTGGGTAGTTGTGAAGAATTCTTTTTGCAGGATTTATTTATGTGAGTGAGTGAGTGCGTACGAATGTGCATGTGTGATTGATAGCCTCCCATTTTTTTCTGTCTGGTTACAAAATTGTGCCAACAGTGAAGCTGTCATGCAAACATGTCCTGCGTGTTAATATTTTTCTAATTTTGTAGATGATTATCAAAAGTTCCACTTTACTAGACTGTGTTGCTTTCGTTTATTTGAGCCATGAATCAGTCTCCATTGCAGCCTACTATCTGCAGTTTCCGTGACAAGATTTTTTGAAATGCTTTGCTGATTTCCTTTTTCCTGGGGGGGGGGGGGAGGAGAGAGAGAGAGAGAGAGGGAGAGAGAGAGAGAGAGAGAGAGAGAGAGAGAGAGAGAGAGAGCCTTTTTTTTCTTTCCATTGTGGTCCTCAATTTCTCTTAAGAATACACTAAAACAATTCAACATCATACTGCTAAAGAACAGAGGCATGATTTCCTATGAAATTTTTAGGGGGGGGGAGGGAATTTGAAATGATAAACCTTAGGTATTTTTAGCAAACCAAGCTCTCCAAATAAAAGATTTGTCCTGGGGTGAAAAAAATGTTGCATCAGCAATCTTGACATTATTGCTCAATGGCCCGCAGTCACTAAACAATTGTAATAAAAAGTGCAGCCCCTAGCTACAAAAAGAATTGTCCATCTTATTTTAATATAAGAGCAAATATTATCCTTCATATTCTTTTTATATTTGATCACCATATACATTCCCCCTGAAGATAATTATATTTTAATATTTATTGAAGTTGCTGAACAACCAAAATAATGCATTAATGCATCAGTTATAGTGGGGATGGTGCATTGGTGGACAACCTGAAAAACCAACTTATGGACAGATCATCCCAGATAAAATCATGTGAAAGGTTAAAACCACTTTATTATGCCTTATTAAGGCCATGCTTGAAATACTGCATCCAGTTATGGTCACCACGATGTAAAAAAAGATTTTCAGACTCTAGAAAGAATGCAGAGAAGAGCAATAAATATGTTTAGGAGACTGGAGGCTAAATCATAGGAAGAATGGTTGCTGGAACTGGGTATGTCTACTTTGATGAAAAGGACTAGGGAAGCAATGATAGCAGTGTTCCAATATTTCAGGGGTTGCCACAAAAAAGATGGAGTCAAGCTATTCTCCAAAGCACCTGAGGGCAGGACAAGAAGCAGTGGGTGGAAACTAATCAAGGAGAGAAGCAACTTAGAACTGAGGAGAAATTTCCTGACAGTTAGAACAATTAATGAGTGGAACAACTTGCCTCCAGAAGTTGTGAATGCTCCAACACTGGAAGTTTTTAAGAAGAGATTGGATAACCATGTGTCTAAAGTGGTGTAGGGTTTCCTGCCTAAGCAGGGAGTTGGGCTAGAAGACCTCCAAGGTCCCTTCCAACTCTGTTGTTCTATTCTATTCTAAATCTAATGACAAAATATTGACATAAAATCTATGTGGCTGCTAAGACTCACCACTGACGTGATAGCAGATAATCCGCTTAATACAATTTCATCCATAAGAATTTTTCATAAAAGCTTAAAAACAATATCCAACTTCTACAAGGAAAAAACATTGAATATGCAGAAGATTTTTTTAAAAAAGCATGTCCATCCTCTATCTCAGTGGTGGTAACCTTTTTCTGAAGGCCAAAATTGTGTCCGCGCGTGCCCACCCACTTGTGCATTTACGAATGACCCCACCCCCCTTGTGCATGTGCAGCCCTCCCAATGTGTGTGGGGGAGTTTTTGCCCTCCCCAGGCTTCAGAGGCTTTCCTGAAGCCTGGGGAGGGGAAAATGGCCTTCCCCGGCCCTCCAAGTGGCCAAAAATCAGCTGGCATACGCACTGGAGCTGAGGACTGCCGTGCTGGCAAATATGACCCATAGGGTCACCATCACGGCTCTATCTTATGTAAAAGCCAGCGAGATATAGTGGTTCAGGTCAGTGGTGGGTTGTGCACGCGCGCAGTTCACGCATGCGTCTTAGCGCCTGCGCGATGCTCCAGCTGCTTGTGGAGACTTGCGCAGGCGCTGTATGTGCCATGCGCCTGCGTGGAAGCGCAGAAGCCTTCAAAGACTGGTAAGGAGGGCGGGCGGGCGGGTGGGCCCTTTGTCGTTCCCGGAAATTACTTACTTCCGGGTTCGCCGACCAACCGGTTCGCGGAGACCGCCGCGAACCGGTTGAAACCCACCCCTGGTTCAGGTGTTATCCTGCCAGTTCTGTTTACCTCAGAGGTTTATTAAGGTGGAGATAAATGGAAGGAGGACAGAGTGCTTGGTATCCTACCTTGAGTACCTGAATAATAAAACCAATATAAAATCTAATTCATACATAAAGTCTTCCTTGTTACTAACACTGCTGCTAACTCCCAAGGGCTTACCTTAGCTACATTGGATTATAAAATGACGTTTGAATGAAGTGCTGCTTTGAAGGCTCTCTGATGTGGCACCCGATTTCTAATTATCAGAATTTACTTAGCAACAGCTGTGCTTGTGCTCAAAACCCCTGGAATCAAGCAGCCTTGCCTTGCCTTTATACATTTATTAAACTCTATTATCCATTATTCTGAAGACTTCCAAAAGCTGAAACTCCTTTCATGCTGTATTACCTTGAAATGATTTGTCTAATGTATACTCTCTTGGCATGGCTATTTAAAGATCCGAAGAACTTTATTACACATGGAAATATCGGCATCCCTGCCTGTTCTTAACAGCAGTATCCAACTCATAAACAAGTTAAAAGTTAAATTTTCCTTTTGGAAAATCTCTTTCGGTCTTGCAAGCTGTAATTTATAATAATGCCCTATAATATATCACAGCTAACCGGTTTCAATACTCTGTTGGGTAGGTTCAGATGTGATTTTTAAAAAGTTGACATCTTGGAACCAAAGAAAGAATAGTGAGATTCTGGTAAGTTCAGTGTTTTCATCAATTTACTTGTCAGTAATTTTTGTTCTTTTAGGATCACAAGACTTCAGGCTTTGTGAAGGGGAATTTTGATGAATTAAATCAACAGTTTTATTGCAATCATTGGCCAGGTTTTTGACTTTTTGGCTAGGTTCAAATCAGTTTAAATTGGGCTGGTTCATGCAGTTTGTTCAGCAGTAGATCATATGAAGGTATGAGATATGCTACAAGTGTCCTGAATATGCTATTTATTAGTGCTCGTACAGATGTAGCAATATGCTCTTATAACTCTTGTGCTATAGTGAGACCAGGAATTGGTCTCTATGAACTGTTGATTATATGACAAATTGGTTTGGAAATAGTGCTATTAGCTTGGTGTTGGTTAAAATTATGAAAGTCGAGAATGTGTTTGTGTGTGTGTGTGTTTTAAAAAAGAGGAAGCATAAGTGGATTAGAAATCTGACTGATGTTCATGATATAATTGATTTGGCCATTTGAAGAGGATAAATGTCTTCATGTTTTTAGTCATAGCTCTTCAGAGGCATAGCATCTAAAAAGCTCATCAGTTTCATTAAAGTACATGGATCTTAATAGAAACCTTTACAGAACAAAACAAGAGCCTTTAGCAAGTCACTGATAGCAATTAAGCCGCCACGATATCTTTAGTCTATTCCGGAATAAATTATGGGTTTGCAAAAGCATTGTGTTCTGAGCTTGGAATGGCCACATTAAACACTCTTAACGATGGACTAAGATACACGTTCAGGAGAGATTTGCTGGGATCCTGGCTTAGTGTGCTGTGATGTCTTCAACAAAGCATAGTGTATGTGTCCTTCTGAGACTAGTCTTTACAAAATACATAGAATCACTGGGTTTTAATAGTGATTGATAAGGAAGTCATATGGTTCCTATGTAGTTCTTGTTAAGGTGGACTACAGCTTTTCTAAACCTGAAAACCTGTTAAAGGTACTTTCTTATGCAGAACACATTGTAATGGCCAAACATGATGTCACTTATTGGATGACATGTCCATCTGGGTTTAGTTCCAGGTGGGAGGAAAGACACTGGAAATATGGAGGCTGATTGGAAAGATGGTTTAATGGTGGACAGGACCACATGGTTTGAGGTCTTGGGCTTTTTTGCCCTAGCACATGGGTTAGAGAGGGAGAGAGATTTATACCTTCTCTTGGGCCCCGCCTTGGAGCTTCCTGTTCCTGTGTAAGAAATGTACTTTGATTGGTTTTCAGACTTTCATGGGGCCATGCAGAGGTAAATTTGTAGGTTGTCTTAAGTCCCATGCTTGGTTGAATCTTGCTGGGTGATGGTGTAATGAAGGGGCTTTGGGAAATTCCTATTATGGCTGAATGGTTTTGTCCTGGTTTGGATCTTGAGTGAGGGCTAATCCTATCACCCGGGAGCTGAAAGTCTTTTGTCTTGTAGCTATGCTGGCCCAGTCTTTCTGGGCTATTAACAAAGGGGGGCTGCTTTCCAAGAGAATGTTTCTCCTTTTCTCATCCAGGGAAATATAATATTCTGCCTTTTTAATATTTCCAAGAATATTTTATTCTTCTAGGAGAGGGATGGGTGCTAGCTTTCTACACACTTAAGCATTGTATCACTGAGGTCAGCTCTGCGTTCTTCAAGAATATATATTCTGGACTTGATTCATTTTAGGCTTAGCTGAGCAAAGGCATTTATAGCGTCCCTAATGGGTGGGGCTCAAAAACATCGTACTAAGTCATCACTTGTTTAACTATGGTTTATGGAATGAAACAAAGAGTATTATGCCAGTGATGACTCAACCCAACGTACCCAGCCATGTTTTTTTTTCAACTACTGTTACTTGATTAGCCTTTTTTGCATATAGTCTTTAGATGTAATTAATAAATTGTTTCAGCTGTGAATTGTTTTAATTTATTTGCATTTATGCAAAGCTTTCATATTCCTGTGTTCTCAGGAACCGGGATGCCAAGTTGTCATTTGAAGTGAGAAACAGGTATTGAATTTATGTTAAAAGAAATTGGAGGAAGTGAACAAAAATGTTCTTGGAATTTTAACCTTTAGTTTACTTTACTCTATTTATATGCCAGCCCTATCTCACTCTGCAAAGCAATTCGGGGTGGTGTACAATTGCAGTCATAAATACAACAAATATTTTAAAATGTTGAAAACATTAGGACCAAAGGTAAGAAAAGGCAAGATTGGTACAATGGTGGCATCTTCTCTGTTAGTTCACCAGCCACTTCCAACATAGGACTCCAAGCCAGGTTTTTATGCTCTTCTGGAATGCCAAAAAAAAAAGGGGAGGGAGAAGACTTTACACAGGAAGTAAGATAATCCAAAGAGCAGGAGCACAGCAGAAAAGGCTGCCCTTCTAGAACCCCTCCAGCCAAAACTCTTTGACCAATGTGGGCTGTAGAATGCCCCCTTGTGCTAGATTGAGTGGGGCTCATACCATTAGACCAAGATGCTTCTTAACCCTTATAATCATCAGTTACGTAAATCGAGATTCACAGTATTTTTACTACAAGCACTTGATGCCTGCTATTGCAGTGATTCCTTCTGGATAGTTTCATGATGGTGATCACTTAGATCAGGGGTGTCAAACTCAAGGCCCGGGGTCTGGATCCAATCCACAGGGTGCTTAGATCTGGCCGGCGGGGCTGCCCTGCAAAGAGTAAAGGACCAGCCTGCAGTGCCTCTGCCAGCAAAAATGGAGCTTGGGAGAGCTGCGGGCAGCCCTCTTGAGCTCCATTTTTGCTAGCAGAGTGTTGCAGGAGACCATCGCAACTGAAAATGGAGCATGAGAGGGTCGCGGGAGGCCTTCCCGAGCTCTGTTTTAGCTGCAGGAGGCCGTCGCAGCCAAAAATGGGAGCTCGGGAGCCTGTTTTTGCTGGCAGAGGGCTTAGGCCTCGTGATGGCAAGCCTATGGCATATCTGAGGGCACACAAGGCATTACCCTGTGTTAGCTCTGATTTTCAGCCTTCCGGAGGGCAGGGGAGGCTGGTTTTGCTCTCCCTAGGCTTTAGGGAAAGCCTCTGGAGGCTGTGGATGGCGTACAACGGGCCCAACGGGGCCTACCGGAAGTTCAGAGGCTTCAGTGAAGCGTTCATGTGCAGGGGAATGTGGGGTTGTGTGCATGCAGGGGGAGGGCATAGCATTATGGGTGTGGGCACACACATACGCACCTTTTGGCATCCGAGCAGAAAAACGGTGCACCAAAGTGACTGAAGTCAAGTTGGCCACGCCTACACTGGCCATGCCCACCATGCCACCCCCAAGGTGAAAAACAACCCTCATGCAGGGTTCAATGAAATCGAGTTTGACACCCTTGACTTAGATCAAATATACATTTTATATATCTACATGGGTATTGAACATTTTTCATGCTATCTGTTGCCACTTGTAGGGACAGAAAAATTTAGATAGAAACCTTCATTCTTTTACAAGCACAGCTGCATATCAAACTGGAGAATTAGAAGTGAGGGGCATTAAATATATTAAGATAAGAGATGAGAATGAAATCCAGGTTGTGCATTTCCAGCAACCTCGGATAATACCCCTTGTTGCTGTATTTTGCACTTAAAAATGGGGAGATTTAAGAGGATCAGTTGAAAATCGGCTATAAAATCAGAAAGCGAAAGTTGACACTTGAAAATTTGTCATAATTTCCTCATAATGGTGGTTGTGGAGGAAATTACGAAGAAATTGTGTTATGTGTGTTTGCTGCCTTGAGTTACCTATGAAAACAAGTACAAGCAGGATATAAATAAACAAACGTAATTGTGAATGAATCCTACAACCCAATCCACACATTCGGTTCAAAAAGGTATTTTCTGTAAAACCGAAACACTGATATTAGATAGAACCAGTAGGATCCTGCTGGTTTAACAACTGGTTTGGTAGTTCACGTGCTTTGTGTGCGACCACAGCTTTAACAAAACTTACCTTCCACGTTACCTCTGGGGAGTAACACACCGCGCAAATCAGCTGAGAGGATAGAAGTAAGTAAAGTGCAGGGGCAGGCGGGCAGGCACACCTAATCATTGGAGTGAAGCATTCACTCTCCACCTGATTGTTGGAGCTCCCGGTATGCCCGAACTGATCCGAACCGGCTGAATCCCACCCCTGGATAGAACTATTATAACCATTATATTCAAACCAGATAAAAGAAATATGTGTACTTCAGGGGTGAGTTTCTCGCCCCGTTCCAACCGGTTCGGTTGGAACGGGGCCAGTGGTGTCCTCGTGCACGCACGCGGTGCATGCATGTGTACTAGCGTCTGCGCGACGCTCCAGCTGCTCCTGGACGATCGCGCAGGCGCTGTATGCATCCTGCGCATGCGTGGAAGTGCAGAACTCGTCAAAACCGGGTAAGGACCGCGGGCGGGCGGGCGCGCCCTTCGCCGTTCCCGGAAGTTACTTACTTCTGGGTTCTGTGACCAACCGGTTCGCAGGGACCGCCGCGAACCGGTTGAAACCCACCCCTGGTGTACTTCAGAGTAAAAGCATGTAGACAGGGTAGAGAAGATAAATGGATAAGACTTATTACGATCATAAACCAAGAGAAAGAAAAGACCACTATGGTAAAATATTGCATAACCATTAGGAATTACAGCTCCTCACAGGCCAGCATTTACACACAGTAGAAAAAGAATTGGCAACATTTAAGACACAGATACTACCTTTGTTATCTAACAGGTAATGCAAGTGGAATAAATCAGAATGCCCTGGGAATTTAGAAAGAAGAGGAAGATCAACTGCAAATAAGTCTCCCTGTAGAACTGGCTACATAACAAAACATGAGCTACATTTTTTATTGTACCTGCCTCACAAAGGCACCATTGTTTAGCAAAGGAGATTTTCTGCGCTTCCAGCCTACTGTAGGTAGGGGGGGGGAAGGTTTAAGGGCAATGTCTGTTTATCAACCTACAGCTTAACCTTAGGGATGGAAGAATGCCTTGGCAGTTCCTGCTTATGTATAGGCATGGCTTGTTTAAACATAGAGTTTGCTGAACAGTTGCTAGGCTCACACATGGAAAGTAATACAAGCATTGTTTCCAAGATACAATTATTATATTTGTTTATTAAATTGAACATAACCTTCCACTCTAGTGTACTCTGGGCAGCTTACAAAACACAATACAGCAGTGGTGGGAATTCAATTTTTTTTTGCTACTGGTTCCGTGGATGTGGCTTGGTGGGCATAGCAGGGAAAGGGTACTGTAAAATCTCCATTCCCACCCCACTCCAGGGGAAGGTTACTGCAAAATCCCCATTTCCTTCTGATCGGCTGGGACTCGGGAGGTAGAGAATAGATGGGGGTGAGGCCAGCCAGAGGTGACATTTACTGGTTCTCTGAACTACTCAAAATTTACGCTACCGGTTCTCCAGAACTGGTCAGAACCTCCTGAATACTTACAAAAATTCATTTTGTGACCATTTGAACTCACAACTGCACTGTAAAAAGTGGCTAATGGCTGTTTTTCACCCTTACAACTGTTGCAGCAGACCTGTGATCACGTGATCAAAATTCAGACATTTGGCAACTGACTCGTATTTATGACGGTTGTAGTGTCCCGGGGTCATATGATCATCTTTTGTGACTTTCTGACAAGCAAAATAATGGGGAAGCCAGGTTCACTTAACAGTTGTGTTACTTACTTAACAACTGCTCTGATTTGCTTAACAACTGTGGCAAGAATGGTCATAAAATGGGGCAAAACTCACTTAACAACTGTCTGGTTTAGCAACATAAATTTTGGACTCAATTATGGTCATACGTTGAGGACTACCTGTACAAGGTGAAAATAATTAAAAATGAACAAATTATTGGATTTGCACTGTACATGAAGTAGGCGGTATATAATAGTTTGGAATACAAGCAGTCCTCAACTTACAACAGTTTATGTAGTGGCAATTCAAGTTACAGCATATTTTTTTTTTTAAGTAACATGATAGTTTTTCACACGACCATTGCAGCAGTCTCATAGTCAGTGATCAAAATTTTGATGTTGGCAACTGACTCGTATTTATGACGGTTGTAGCGTCCCGGGGTCATGTGAGCATCTTTTGTAACCTTCTGATAAGCAAAGTCAATGGGGAAACCAGATTCCCTTGACAACTGTGTTACTAATTTAACAACTGCGGTGATTCACTGAACAACTGTGGCAAGAAAGGATGCAAAAAGGGGTAAAATGCACTTAACTGTCACGCTTATCAATAGAAATGTTGGATTCAATTGTGGTTGTAAGTCGAGGAGTACCTGTAGTTATAAATCTAGGCTGGGTTCTCGTCTTTTGATCTTGGGTTTCTTCTGCTATATGCTGATTTAAAGTAAAGAGATCAGGATAACAAGCGGGAATTGCAATGCTGATGTTTGCTAAATTAGAGTTCTCCAGTTCAGATGTCATGCAAATTAAAATCTTAATACAAAAATGCTCCAACATATGAAAAGGTAAGAGAGAGATTCATTGATTATGCCATAAACAATGATGCAGAATTAATTGGATTCCAGACTCTTTTAATCAGTAGGAGTGGAATGCAAGTTGAACAATTTGATTTGCATCTAGATCCAAATTAACAATCCCCCCCCCCATTTCTATTAGACTACCATCTCCTATAATGTTATACGTTATACGGAGAAATGGCCATTTTCACTCTTTTGCATTTATGTGTAAGACAAAAATATTCCTTTTTAATTGGGAATTAAAATGCACTGTGTGTGAATGTAATACACATTTAAACTGTTCGCTGTGTACAATTAATTTGGCATTAAAAAAAAACCCCTTCTGAAATGAGCATTAAGTATGAAATGCTCAATTTTCTGAGCCCCGTAAAACTTGCAATTGGAGTTTTCTTGATTTACTTCTATATCCCTGTTATAGTATTTTCTAGACGTTTTTATAACTTTATTTATTCTATTTAAGGGTGTTACAGAACACCGTCAAACCAATTCGTTTACACACACACACACACACACACACACACACACGAAAACAACCCCAACTTTTTTTTTTAATTAACACGATTCATACAAATCGGAAAAACATAGCAACTGAAAAAAGAACTCAGGAATTTTTTAAAAAATCAGCAAGGGTGTTTTTTTGTTGGAAAATCATTGTTGCACTGAATGATTAACTAGCAGGTAGAAAAACTGCAATGCTGATTGGCAATCTCTCCCAGCATTATGCATCATTTAAAACTGCTCAAGCTGTAGGAGGAATTAGCTCTCCAGCAGCTAGAACTAAAATGAAATTGAAGTGAAACTTAAAGCTGTAGTGTATGGGTAAACTCTTAACTGTCTTGAAGTCGTTCTTATTTTGGGGAGGAGTTAATGCTGTTGTCAGACTTGACACCTCTGAACAGAAATGAACCTTGGTGCCATTTGTTGAGAAATGTATCGTTTATTAGAAGTCAAGTGTATTGCGGTATTGCAAAGCCAGAACTGAGAGTCGCATGCTAAAATCTCTAAGTTCTACTTTTCCTTCCCTTAACTCTAACCTCACTGCCCACTCCAGTGCAACCAATCAGGTTCAGGCAAGATAGTTTCATAAAGATCAGTCCAAGCTCGTTTTGGTATGCGGCTTCCTCCTCCTTCCAGCTGAATGACCTTGAGGGAACTTCTTGAGGAGACATAGCACTTACTTTCATTTCTCCAAGCCTTCCCCCTTCATTCTCCCTTCCCACAGTTCATGGCAGTCTATCACAGCATAGCAGCAAAGCCAGTGGTGGGTTTCAAAAATTGTTTGAACCTACTCTGTGGGTGTGGTCTCCTTTGTGGGAGTGGCTTGCCACCCATGTGACCAGATGGGAGTGGCTTGCCGCCCTGCCATGTGACCGGATATGAAGATGCCGACGACACTTGTCAGAACCACCTTAAATTACCTCCCACACAGCACTGGCATGCATAAGAATATGATGTAAACTTGTTTTTTAAAAGACATCTTTGGTTTGCGTTAAAACAACTTCAACACACGCAATGTTCTGATTGCACCACAAACGCAGTAGTCATCCTTACCTTTCACAGAGGCACTGAGTTTTATAAATAGGAGCATGATAGTGTAGAATAATCATATCCAAGGACCAGTGGTGGGTTTCAAAATTTTTTGGAATCTCTTCTGTAGGTGTGGCCTGCTTTCCGGGTCCACTGGTGGAACCTCTTCTAACCGGTTCGGTAGATTTGACGAACCGGTTCTACCGAATAGGTGCGAACTGGTAGGGACCCACCTCTGAGCAAAGCACAAAAAAACATAAGGGGGCAGTTGATAGGTGTTCTGCTGATTGAGGATACCAAAGCAGTGAATTGGGCATTGAATTTAATGACTTAAGGGGAAGGGTTTTACAGTGACTTAATTATTTTGACCAGGTGTAGTTCAAACACAAGACAACCCCACCCCCAAGAAAAAGAAACTTTAGCAAAGTGCTTCATTGAACAATAACACCCGGAATCCATGCTTATCAAGGCACATTAGAAATGTTTAGAAAGTTTCTGGAAATAAAGGTCACCGTTTAATTTGACAACTCCTATTTCTTAATTTTATTGGTTAAATTTATATGCCTCATGAGCTCAGTGCTTATTGAAAATAACCATATATCATTTATCTATAGCTCATCAAATAGACAGTTCATCTGTCCAATGAATTCTAGAATGAAAGATATTAACAAGAGTCAGACAAACCAACCCAGACAAGATATCATTAATTGAAGTGAATTACAACTGATATTTGTAAGGACCCCAAACAGTAATTTTTTTTTAATCTATTCTCTGAATTTCTCTTTTAATTTAGACAGTACATACGGTAATACTGAATTTAGCCGAATAAAAATTGTACGGGCATAAAGTCAGGATGATTTTTCCAAGCTATTAAAATAGGAGTTGAGAACATGTTAACATCAGAGCAGGTTTTACAGTATGGAAAAGAGAGCCATCATTACGTATACTTTGTCTCTTGATAATAATGGGATATGGATGAGAAATTGTATCTGTTCTTGGAATTACCTGCTCATTTGGCTGTTTGGGAATTTCTTAAAGCTTGATATGCATCCATAGCATTATGAAAATGTGGGTGTGATTCTCTACAGCCTCAAGCACTTGATTAAGGCTTCCTTCGTAGGAAGAACTGCACTTCTGTGTGATGCTACCAGGGGTGGGTTTCTCGCCCCGTTCCAACCAGTTCGGTTGGAACGGGGCCGGCGGCGTCCTCGCGCATGCGTGCGATGCGCGCGGCGCACACATGCATACTAGCATCTGTGCGATGCTCCAGCTGCTCCTGGAGGATCGCGCAGGCGCTGTATGCGTCCTGCGCATGCGTGGAAGCGCAGAACTAGTCAAAACCGGGTAAGGAGCGTGGGCGCGCGGGTGGGCCCTTCCCGGAAGTTACTTACTTCCGGGTTCGCCGACCAACCGGTTTGCAGGGACCGCCGCGAACCGGTTGAAACCCACCCCTGGATGCTACATGTATGGAACATTTTAGGGAAGTACAAGTAGTGATGAAATCTATAAGGAAATAATTTGTATAGCCTTTTTGGACTTTTCAGAGTATGCCCCCCCCCTCCTTCTGATTTTCAGAGACTGCCTGGATTGTTGTTGCTGCGAAGTTGTGTCCGACCCATCGCAACCCCATGGACAAGTTTCCTCCAGGCCTTCCTGTCCTCTACCATCCTCTGGAGTCCATTTAAGCTCATGCGTACTGCTTCAGTTACTCCATCCAGCTGCCTCCTTCTCTGTCGTCCCCTTCTTCTTGTGCCCTCAATCTTTCCCACCATTAGGCTCTTCTCCAGTGAGTCCTTCCTTCTCATTAGGTGGCCAAGGTATTTGAGTTTCATCTTCAGGATCTGGCCTTCTAAATTTTGCCAAATGTTTTGTCATTGCCTCCTTAGAGCTGAGAAAAAATGATTGGTCCAATTGGTTTTGTACTGAAAGTGGGAATAGAACTTATAAGTCTCCCTGTTTCTAGCCTGATAGTTTAGCCACTATGCTAAAGCATCTCTCAATAGCATTTGATCTGATGGTTAAGGCTCCAGGTTAGAAAGTTGGAGACCGCGAGTTCAAGTCCTGCCTTAAACATGAAAGCCAGCTGGGGTGACCTTGGGCCAGTCACACTGTTGCAGCCCAGTCCATCTCATAGAATTGCTGTTGTAAGGAAAGTAGGAGGACAAAAGTGTGGTTTGCCACCTTGAGTTATTTGTAAAAATAAAAAGGCGGTGTATAAATAAATATAATTTAGTAAAAATTTCAATAACTTTTCCATAGCATTCATCAGAAGCAATGGCATGAGGTATATGTGCATACAATCAACAAGATGGAAATAGAACTTGTCAGTCAATTGATATTTTAGAACAGTAAACTTTAAAAATACTTGAAAAGTTATTAGAATTGCTACCTAAATCCATATCTTTTCATGTCAGTTACTACTGATAGTACGTAACGTGCTCTAAAGCCTCTCATTATTTTTTTTATATCCTTTCCTTGGGTGAAAAATAAAAAAATGAGATTCAGCTTTCAGAAGATGAGACTAAGAAAGTAGATACCATATTTTTCGGAGTATAAGGCACACTTTTCCCCCCTAAAAGAGGGTGAAAATTTGGGTGCGTCTTATACACCGAATGTAGCCAGAAACGCGAAGCACGGGCGAGGCGATAGTCTGTGGCAATTCCTGCAGCCTGGAACAGCTGATTGGGGGTATTCCGGGAGCCCCACCCACCAATCAGCTGCTCATGCTGAATCAGGCTGCAATAATGTGCTGAAGCTGACCTGTCTGCAAGGACGTGTCAGAGTTTGTAGCAGCAATCACATTCAGAAAGCACATACAACTAATTAAGCAGGATTCAGTAACTTCTCTTTGTATATAATATAACACATTAAGTAAATATACAATACCAAAATCAGGTTTTCCAATGTGATAATTCAGCAGAGAAGTTTCACTTTCAGTTTTAGTTTCAGCTATCAGGACAGCATGCAGCTTTAGTACAGAACAAGCCACGCCCTGGCTCCTTTCTGTCTCCTTCCTTGTTGCTCACACAGCAAATGCTGTTTGTTTCCAAACAACCCTCAACTCTCTCACACATTGACAGGACGCTAGCCAGATGAATACCATGGTAGGTAGAGACAGAATATTTTTTTTTCTTATTTTCCTCCACAAAAACTAAGGTACGGCTTATACTCTGGTCATCTTATAGTCTGGAAAATACGGGTAGTTAATGTTCTTGTGAGAGAATTTTGTAGGTTAGACTGGGAAGTTGAAAGCACATTCTTTAATAGGGAGACGGCCAGAGCTGGCTGAAAGATGGGCAGCTATATAATAAATGTTTTAAATAAATAAATGAAATCTGAAATAAAACAGTGACAAACCTCATTCATGTTAACATTGAGCTTGATTTAAAGAAAGCTTTGTTTTGTTTTGAGCTAGAAGTGTTTTATAGAAGTGGCTGGGTTTAATTTTTCTTGGCAGTATTTCAGGTAGAAGCACAGAAGGTTTCAGTCTTTAAAAAAAAAGGAAACTTTGAAATTTGGTCATTTATAATTTGGGATTGAACCACACGAAGTAACAGCTCTGCTAATGCAAAATTAAAGTGTTTTATTATTAAGATAAAACTTAATAAATAAATCTATTTTTTATATTTATACAGTTAGGTTCATTTAAATTCATTCACATAAAATGTACACTTTTACCTTTTGACTTCTAAACTTTTAGTTTAACCAGAGAATTCATACTTTTAGGATGAATTTTGACATTGCCCATGTGATATGTTATAAAGAAGCTCAGATGCATTGTGTAAAAAAATAATCTTTCCAAGAAAATGTCTTATGGGGATATTTAAAAAGAAACATGTACCTAAAATTCTTTAGGGGAAAAAAAGGTTTCTTGTTGAGGGAATTGAAGAATTAACGATTTGCTCAGATGTTGAACAATACATTTGAATAATTCAAAATGGTATTTTAAAATAGAAATTGGCTTCATAAATCAATTAGTGGCTGCAAGCAGCCTTCTGGTTTTCTTTTTCCTAACATCTTCATGAAAAACATTATGGCAGTTGAGTGCTTTCAGTGCAGCTTACAGTGATAATGCCAGGTTTATGCCCAGTGCCTCAGAATGTGGGAATACAAATAGTCAAAACAGAGTTGATTAAAGTGACATTATATTATATTATACTAGCCTGTGCCATCTTTGCTAATTGCCATTTGTTCTGTTTCACTGAAAGATTGCAGCACTGACCTTTGTAGTCTAACTAATCTTAAGATAGCAGAAATTGAATATTTCTATAACATTTGCAAACAATAATGATATTCTGGGATACTCTGCCATAATCAAAGGGTAATCAGTCTTTACACATAAGAGTAAAATGTGAGACTTTACTCGTCAAGTTGGGTTATAGGGACAAAGTGAGAATGCTGCTTTTATACCTTCGTCTTTGATCTAGGAAAAGTGCCTGTCTCAGTTTTTGGATTCCAGCCCTGGGTTGGCAATCAAGTTTCCAAAGCTGATTGTTATTAGGGATCTCTGCTTGTTTTTCTTGGGAGAAGAGTTAGAAGTGGTTCAGTCATTCATGGCACCCATGATAGCCATGGACCTGTTCTGGGTCACATCAGAGATGGTATTCAGCAGATTCTGACCAGTTCTGGAGAACCGGTAGCGGAAATTTTGAATAGTTCAGAGAACCACTAAATACCACCTCTAACTGGCCCCGCACCAATCTAATCTCTGCCTCCCGAGTCCCAGTTGATCAGGCGGAAATGGGGATTTTGCAGTATCCTTCCCCTGGAGCGGGGAGGGAATGGGGATTTTACAGTATCCTTCCCCTGCCGTGCCCACCAAGCTATGCTCATTAAGCCACACCACGTCCACCAAGCCACGCCCACAGAACCGTTAGTAAAGATTTTTGAATCCCACCACTGGGTCTCATAGGACCCCCCCAAAAAATAGATGTGGATTTTGTGATGTGATTGAAGGCTTGGGATTGTTAATATCTCCCCCTTATCATAGTCAATAACCTCTGATTACTGTAGAGTGTTGAGGTGCCATTAACCTCCATGGAGAGGATAGGCCTATTTAATCAGTATCTCCAGGTGTCTAATGGAATGGCTTTGTTTTCAGAAGCATTTGGCAGAGTTACTTGCTGAGCAATTCTGTTGAAGCCTAAGCTACCTGTTGGAACAGGGAAGTACGGTAGCAATTGATTAAATTCCTCTTGAATGGCCTATCATGGCTTGCTAACTGGAGGAGACTTCTGGGAGTTCTGGGAACTTCAAGGAATTAATTTAATTTAATTTATTAGATTTATAGGCCGCCCAATCCCAGAGGACTGAAGTGAACCAAGAGATATCTCAACTGCCACTGACATTAATCAAAGAATGATTGTAACTGGCCACAAGAGCGAGCCCATACTGGGGCCTATACTGATAAACTGATGAACCCCACTCTCACTGCATCCATATGTAGCTGCCCAGCAGCTTTGAGTGACACTGCGTCTAAATAGAGACACAGGAGGTAATCCTAAGGAGCTACTGGGCGGAATTTTGTAAAGATCTGAAAGACAAAGTCACTCAGTTTCTCTTGGAGTTGGATGCTAGCTGGGCAGGTTCAGAAGAGATGCTGAGACATTGTCTTATGAAGTTATCTGCAATGAGTTTGATCCTTGGAGTCCTGAGGAAGTGATTGTAAAAACTTCCAAAGAGGTAAAGGGGAGCTGGTTTGGGACAATGGTGAACATATCTACGAGAGAGGCAGTGTTACCCCCTTCTTTAGATGAGCTAATATTATGTCTCCAACAGATGTGGCTAGATCAAGCCAAATTGGACTACAATCCACTTGCCTCTCCTTTTTGAGGAAAGTTGTAGAGAAAACTGCAGAAGATGCTGGGGGGAAACAAATACGCCCTTTTAAATTATATTTCAAGTCCATGCATGGCACAAAGGCAGCGTTAATTATGCTTATTGATGATCATTGCCAGGACTGGAATGGGGATAATAGATTCCTCTCCTCTTGCTTAGCTTTGGATTGGGATATTGATTCGGGCAACCTCCTGAGCCTTCTCCAAGGGTTAGGAATAGGGGCTACTGTTTTGCAGCAATTCTCCTTCCTGCTCCTTTTCCCCTTTTCAGTCCAAGGAGGAAGAAATCAAGCTACATACCTCTTAATTGTGGTGTGGTGTTGTGTTCAACACTTCCGTCTGCTCTTATGTGACACGCATGTGAAATCATCCATCAGCAAGAGGATAGGCTTCATAGTAGTGTTATTGTTGTTGTTAGTGGCGAACTCGTGTCTGACCCATCGTGACCCCATGGACAACGCTCCTCCAGGCCTTCCTGTCCTCTATCATCCTGTGGAGTTCATTTAAGCTCACACCGACTGCTTCAGTGATTCCATCCAGCCACCTCATTCTCTGCCATCCCTTTCTTCTTTTGCCTTCAATCTTTCCCAGCATTAGGCTCTTCTAATGGTGAGTCCTTCCTTCTCATTAGGTGGCCCAAATATTTGAGTTTCATCTTCATGATCTCTTCTAAAGAGCAGTCAGGGTTGACCTCCTCTAAGACTGACCGGTTTGATCACCTTGCAGTCCAAGGGACTCACAGGAGTCTTCTCCAGCACCATAGTTCAAAGGCCCCAATTCTTTGGCGCTCAGCCTTCCTTGTGGTCCAACTTAAACAGCCATCCATTGCAACTGGGAAAGCCATACCCTTGACTATACGCACTTTTGTTGGCAGGGTGATGTCTCTGCTTTTTAGTATGCTGTCTAGGTTTTCCATGGCTTCCCTCCCCAGGAAGTCTTTTAATTTCTAGGCTTTTATTTTTTTAATTTGTAAATGTCTTTTCATTTCTTTTAATTTAATTTCTTAATCATTACATAGTAGGGTATTGATTCCCAAATTTATATCTTGGCCTTTGACCAAATGGTACTGGGAAGCATTGTCCATATCTGGACAGTTGGCGGGATGTGAACAGGAGATTCAATCCCAGCAAGAGGCTGGTTTGAATTTGAGACTGATAATTCTAATGAGATTCCACCATTAGCACTGGACGCAGTTGCAGTTGGAAGGTCCTCTTGGAATCACAGCTGGAACGTGGGAAATTACTCATTATCATTCATGTCTTAGTCAATTCTTTTTTTAAATAATTTTTTTATTTTCAAACAAACAAACACACAAAACATATAACATAAAAACCTCTTCAACTGCATACAGTATGTTGATTGGTTGCAAGGTCTTTCTGCGTCCTTTCCATAGTCATCACTTAAGCTTTATCAAAAATCACATATTGTCAAATCAAATATTTTTGTATACATTACTATTATACTTCATTTGTTTGATTATCACTATTGTTTCTCCATTTTAAACAAGGTATTCTAAATATGTATCAATTTACATTATAATGATTCATTATATCTTCTTCAATGGAAAGGAAAGACAAGGATAAAACCTAGGTGGACACTAAACCAGAACATATTACAAGATAAACAATTTGTACAATCAATAGAAAAGGAATTGGGATACTTTTTCAAAGAAAACGGTAAAGAGCAGACATCAATACAAAATGTCTGGGATACAATGAAGGCAGTCGTGAGGGGAACATCAATAGCCTATATAGCAAGAAGAAATAAAATGCATAGGGAAAAACTTAATACATTGAACAAAGAATTAAGAGAGATAGAACTGCTGATTCAGAAAGAGCCAGACAATATTAAATACAGGGAAAAAGGAGAGTTAATTAAACACCAAATAAATCTGATTTCTCAAGAGGAAGTAGCACAAAACATTAAGAGAATGAAGCAGAACTATTTTGAACACGCAAATAAAACTGGGAGATGGCTGGCTCACAAAATAAGAAAAGATGATGCAAAAAGAACTATTAAACAACTGAGGGACGAGGAGGGGAACTTGAAACAGGAAATAGGGGAAAAGAAAAAGATTGTACAGAACTACTATAAGAAACTATATGAACCGGACGAAATTAGTGAACAAGACATCAGAAAATACCTAATAGAACAGAAACTTCCAGTCTTGCCGGAGGAGATGAGTGAAATGCTTGACAAGGAAATTACACAAGAGGAATTGAAAAAGGCCATTCAAAAACAAAAAAACAATAAAACACCTGGTCCAGATGGGCTTCCGTGGGAAATCTATAAAAAACTCCAAAATACCGTAGAAGACAAATTATTAGAATTATTTAATGAGGCACTACAAAACGGTAAGGTTCCAAAATCATGGGGGGAAGCTTTCATTACCCTAATACCAAAGGAAGAGGTGGATAGTAGTAAAATCCAAAACTATAAACCTATATCCTTGTTAAACGCGGATTACAAAATTTTTATATCAATTTTGGCGGAAAGATTAAAAATAATATTAAATCAAAACATCCATTCGGACCAAAACGGCTTTCTCCCTAAAAGACACATTCGGAACAATACAAGAATAATAATTAACACCATGGAATACTACGAAACAAGATCTGAGAAACAATTAGCATTAATTTTTGTCGATGCGCAGAAAGCATTCGATAACTTAGATTGGAATTTTTTAATCACACAACTAAAAATGATGAAATTCGGTGACAAATTTATTAAGATTATAGAAACTATATATTCACAGCAATTAGCAAACATTATAATTAATGGAGAATTAACAGAGAGGGTACGAATCGGAAAGGGTGTTAGACAAGGGTGTCCGCTCTCCCCATTACTATTTATTATGTCGTTAGAGGTACTCCTAAATCAGATAAGATTAAATCAGGAAATTAGTGGTTTGACCATAAAAAAAGAACAATATAAAACACAGGCCTTCGCTGACGACATGGTCTTTATTGTGGAAGACCCTCTAATCTCAGGACCGAAATTAATGAAGGACATTGAGGACTTTGGGTGTGTGGCCGGATTAAAAATAAATAAGGAAAAAACAAAAATGATTATAAAGAACTTTCCCAAAAAACAGATAGAAGAACTAGAGAAAGCAATGGAATTAAAGGTAACTAAAAAGGTCAAATACTTAGGGATTTGGCTATCTGCGAAATGCTCTTCTATAAAAGAAGATAACTATGATAAACTATTATGAAACATCCAAAAAGATTTTAAAAATTGGTCGAAGCTACAAATATCGTTGATGGGAAGAATGGCAGTAATCAAGATGAATGTCTTGCCAAAAATACTCTATTTATTTCAAACGGCACCGGTCAAATTAGGAGAAAAATTGTATAACGATTTGGATAAAATGGTACGAAATTTTGTGTGGAATGGCAAAAAGCCTAGAATAAAATATAAGCATCTTCAAGATAAAAGAGCGCAAGGTGGAATGGGCCTACCGGAATGGAAACCATATCATCAAGCAGCAACAACAATGTGGATAAAGGAGTGGGTAATGTTAACCAAGAAAAGAATCCTAACGATAGAGGGCCACGACTTGCAATGGGGGTGGCACAATTACTTATGGTGTGAGGGAAATGAAGTCCACAATTATTTTAGAAGACACCATTTAAGAGGGGTACTGATTAAGGATTGGCTGGAAATTAGAAGGAAATTCTATATCCAACTACCCAAATGGATATCCCCGACGGAAGCCCTGATATACCCAAATCTGATAAATTTTGACAAAAATGTTATTTACAAACAGCTGTTAGATGATCAAAATAGACTAAATTCCAGGGAAAATTTGGCTGAAATGGGAATAAATATTGATTGGTGGCCATACTTTCAAATACAAAATAAATACAAATCAGATCTAGCACAATTTGGCTTTCAGGACAAGAACCAGGAATTGGATAAAATCTTAATAGGACCAGACGAGAAATTAATCTCAAAAATATATAACTGCTTGCTGATCCGAAAAATGGAAGCAGAAAGAGTGAAAGAAGTCATGGTAACCTGGGCCCAGAATATCGGCCACACAATTGACCTGGATGACTGGGAAAGGGTATGGGAGTGGAACCTGAAATTAACGAAGTCGACGGCCTATAAAGAAAATATATACAAAATGTTCTACCGCTGGCATCTCCCTCCGACAAGACTGGCAAAAATTTCCTCAAAATTATCGGCCAAATGCTGGAAATGCAAAACAACACTGGGCACGTACTACCACATGTGGTGGACGTGTCCGGTGGCTAAGACATATTGGAAGCGAACGCTAAGATGGCTGAATGAAATCATGTCAATTAAATTAAGTCTTAAGCCGGAAATATTTCTATTAGGGATAACAGATCAAAAAATAGGTAAAACCAATCAATACCTTCTCGTCCACATCTTGACGGCGGCAAGGATCGCTTACGCGCAGTGCTGGAAGAGTGAAAATGCCCCCACTAGCACAATAGTGATGAACAAAATCTTAGAATTAGCAGAAATGAACAGATTGACAATGCGGATTAACGATAAAGAAGACACAGACTTTTACAAAGTCTGGGAGAAATTGTACAAATGGCTTGATGAGACTGTGAGGATTCAGATATAAAAGGAGATAGTTGACTAACTTAAAATGATCTAAGCAACAACTGAAATAAACAATACACAAAGACAGAGGGACAAATGAGAGTAGAAATGTATTAGAGGTGAGAATTCACCGTCGAGTAATACCATTAGACCACAACGTTGGAAAAACTTGAAAAGCTGATAAGAAATCCGTTATAACTACCTGCATGGAATTAGCAACCTAGTCTTATACTAGGTAAGGCGAGATGAGCTATGGGAGATGAAAATATGTAAAAAGCTTTATCTATTTTTGTATCTTGTATTTTGTAAATCTTGCCTTTTTTTATATAACTTTCAAATAAGGAAAAAAAAAAAGAGAACCAGGTCATCCCCGAAGAGGAGAATATGTAAACACAACAACAGATAGTGGATGGAGGGAGGAGTAGAAGGAAAGATAGGAAGGAGAGGAGAAAGGAGAGGAATAGGAGAAAGGGAAAGGCAGAGGAAGAATGGGAGGGAATGTAAGAGTAGGAAAGAGGGGAGAAATGGGAAGAAGAGAGGAAGGGTAAAGGGGAGGAAGGGGAAGGAGAGAAGGGAAAGGAGAGGAGGAAGGAAGGAAGGAGAGAAGAAAGAAGAAAGGGGGGTAGGAAGGAGGGAGGGAGGAGGGAGGGAAGGAAGGAGGGAAGGGAGGAGAGAAGGAGAGAAGAAAGGAGGGAAGGAAGGAGGGAAGGAAGGAGAGAAGGAGAGAAGAAAGGAGGAAGGAAGGAGGGAATGTAGGAGAGAAGGAAGGGGGAATGAGGGGGAAAGGAAGGAGAGAAGGAGAGAAGAAAGGAGGGAAAGAAGGAAGGAGGGAAGGGGGAAGGAGGGAGGGAAGGAAGGAAGGAGGGAAGGAAGGAGAGCAGGAGAGAAGAAACGAGGGAAGGAAAGAGGGAGGGAGGGAGGGAGGGAAGAAGAAGTAGGACCGTTGTAAGATAAGATGGATCTATGGGATGGTAAGAAAGCAATCTTCAAGTATATTGTCAACTGTAGGGAAAAAATTGTTATAAATACATATTATTAATAAGAGTTATGAGATCATATAATTGTGAATGTATATATGAAATTGATAAAATAAAAATTAAAAAAAAATATCCAATACTAACGATTTTTTTCTATTCTATTCTATTCTATTCTTTTAGCATTGATAACATTCTCTAATAATTTTCAATTCCATGTTTTTACCATTATTAGTATCATCAATCTAATATACATGTATACAAATTATTATAATTGTTAAACATCCATTAAGCATAGCTATCATTATATCTTTTTTATATGAGGCATATTAAATTTGAAGTAAATTTATATTATGGTGTTTCATTACATCATCCTGAAATCATCCAATGATATTACATCTTTATATTCTATTCTATATAGAATTATTTATCTTTTATAAAAAGGCTTTTCAACATCATCTCCATCAATCTCACTTACAGTTTGTATAAAATTTCATATTATGGATCTAGTATATATCAATGCTTTATTATCATTATTGATCATTTATTTGACTATAGCTATTATTACTTTGTCTTATACATAATACTCAAAGTTTAACTACATTTAACTAAATGTTATTGTGACATTTCATTTCATCATCCCTTATCCTTCCAGAAATAGTGCAGTCCAATATCTCTTGCCATTTGTAGAATCTGTATTCTAAGTGTTTTCTTGATAAGTCTTATGTGGACTTCTCTTGACAACTTGTTGTTCATTGGATATCTTAAAAGAATTCGAAACCCTCCATTTGTTCCTTTCATCTGCTTGATTTTTGTTATCACTGGTGCTTCTGCCAAAATTACTCTAATTGTTTCTGCAAAATTTTCTCCACTTTCTTCATCTAAGATAGAGTTCCAGTTCATCAATCTCTCTTTTCCATATTTTGCATTTATCATTTCCCTCTGCACTCGATTTGCTGTCAGTGTCAACAATTTTCTTATCACTTTCATATGTCTCTGTGATTTTTTTAACTCTGTCCTCAAATTTCATCGTTGTTTTATAAGTATTCTCAACTCTTCCCTCTGTACTTTCTGTACAATTCTGTACAATTCTTTTCTTTTGATTCATTCATTCATTCATTCTTTCATGGTTCCAAGTAACACCCCTAATGAAAGACGACTCTGAAGCTTGAGTTTCCTCAAAGTTCCATTTTATTAGAGATGTCATATTGACACATCTGGGAAAACCTGAATCTGAAAGTTTCCAGGTTTTCCCCACCCAACTGGAAATTCAAGTCCCTGCCTAGCACCCACATGTCCATCAAACCAATTTCATTGTATTTATTTTGTACAATGACAATAAAGGGTATACTACTACATGATCCATCCAAAACTGGAGATGCCTCCCAGTCTCACCATCGCAGCTGCAGGGCAAGATGTCCTTGACTCTCTGAGAAAGGAATGTTATTTTGACTATATATCACCCATACTCTGCCTAATCCCCACTTCCATTTTCCCACAGTAGAAAATGTGGCAGGCCTGAAGGGCCCAATGTAAAAGATGGCTTCCAGGTCTGACACATTCATCAAATTTATAAACTGCTTGTCTTATAAAAAGTGACTCTGGATAATATACATCAAGACTAAAATAATTAATATATAAAACAACTATTATTAAAAAATTAAAAATCACAAAAGCTCAGAGAAAGCAGCAGATGTTAATAAAAAATGGAACAATTATATGAGGAGGTATTTACCCACCTAATACAATAAGAGTGCTACACAATAGCGTTTGGTACAGTCAGTGTAGTCTTTGTGAATTTTCCTGATCACAAGCTACCAAGTCACTGTTGAAACGTGTTTTAGTTACCTGTTAAGTCATCCCTTCCTTCAACAATGAAATAACCTCTTCCTCTTGGGCTTCAGGAAGTTAGCGAAACTTGAGTTTCATGCATTAGTGGAGGCCAGTTCATGGTAAATATCCCTGCCATAGCGGATTTGTATTGTTTTGCATACAGGTCACTCTCAACTTACAGTCACTCAGTTAGTGACCATTCAGAGTTATAACGGCCTTTAAAATGTGACTAGCAGCTGGTCATAAGATTGGGCATTTTGGTCCCAGTTGTGGTTGTAAGTTGAGGATAACCTGTATATCTCCAAAATTCATGTTTTCATTTATATTACATAGGGTTTGATCTGTATTATTTTTAATCCCAACTACTAAATGTATTGGGAATTGTACACCACTCAAAGATGCCTGATTGAATTGATTATAAAGCCAATAAATAAATAATCTAATTAGTAAAATGTAATCAGAATGGTATTAAAAACAAATCCTTGTTTTCACGCTTGGTTTGTGCAGTATTTAATGCAGACATTGCCCACAACTGAATATGTTTTAAGGATGCATTTTTTAAAATGGAATTGGTTAATGAAGCTGATGTTATGTCCTCAAGACAACTGCACAGAACTCTCTGGCTTTATATCTACTTTTTATTTTATAATCTGATTTAAGATAAATGACATGCTGTTCATCCAAGCATGTTAGAAATTTTCTCAGGGGAGCAAAGAGTAATTTCTCACTATGGTAAAAGTGTCAGTGTGTGTGTGTGTGTGTGTGTGTGTGTGTGTGTGTGTGTGTGTGTGCATGCATGCATTTTGGAAATATGTGATATATACTGGAAAGCTTTGACATATTCCTGTACCACAATGATGCTTGGCTGGAGAGTAGAGAATTTTACCTTATCTTCTTTTCAAAGTTGCTCATTGAAAGAGCATCAAAACTAGATAATGAAAAAGTTCTCCTCTGTGTAAGAATCAACGAAGCTGCAAAACAATTTGCTTTTTTAAAACATTGACTTTTTGCTTAGAAACCTATGCTGGATCATCCTGTCTATCAGTATTGATTGGATATTGTCTGATCATGGCCTCTGCTTTTGAAATCAAAGAGAAACAGAGGCATGTGCTAATGGAGTTCAATGTCTCTTTTGAAGCTTATTGCCATTATGCCTTCATCTAATAATATCAAGGCAACCAAGCTGAGAGGATGAAATCTTAGTTCAAGCCAGTAGTTGTAGCAGGACATGTATTCTCAAGGCTGTAGGTTTATGTCAGAACTACCAACTCACACTCACCTCGTGCCTTTCTTTAGGTGCCGGTCAGCCATAAACTATGGGGGGGAGGAGAGAGGAGGAAGGAACACTGCTGTTCACTGTACCCAACACAAATTCAACTAATAAAGGAGGATATTTGTATCTAAGGGTTGACATCAGGGATCCTTCATGCTCTCTGAGCTTGCTTGTGTTCTTGCAGATGTGTCATTACCAGGGGTGGGTTTCTCGCCCCATTCCAACCGGTTTGGTTGGAACGGGGCCGGTGGCGTCCTCGTGCACGCGCACAGCGCATGCATGCGTACTAGCGTCTGTGCGATGCTCCAGCTGCTCCTGGAGGATCGCACAGGCGCTGTATGCATCCTGTGGATGCGTGGAAGCGCATAACTCATCAAAACCGGGTAAGGAACGCGGGCGGGCGGGTGGGCCCTTCGCCGTTCCCGGACGTTACTTACTTCCGGGTTCGCTGACCAACCGGTTCGCGGGGACCGCTGCGAACTGGTTGAAACCCACCCCTGGTCATTACCCAAACTAGGTAACATTGTCAGTGCTAGCCGAGGTGGCGCAGTGGTTAAATGCAGCACTGCAGGCTACTTCAGCTGACTGCAGTTTGGCTGTTCGGCTGTTCAAATCTCACCGGCTCAGGGTTGACTCAGCCTTCCATCCTTCCGAGGTGGGTAAAATGAGGACCCGGATTGTTGTGGGCAATATGCTGACTCTGTAAACCGCTTAGAGAGGGCTGAAAGCCCTATGAAGCGGTATATAAGTCTAACTGCTATTGCTATTGCTATAGTGATGATGTTACCTAGTTTGGGTAATGAAAAGTTTGTAAGAAAACAAGCAAGCTCAGAGAGTGTCAAGGACCTCTCACGAATCCAATCTATTCTATGAAGAATAGAATAGAATAGAATAACACAGTTGGAAGGGACCTTGGAGGTCTTCTAGTCCAACCCCCTGCTTATGCAGGAAATCCCTTACACCACTTCAGACACATGGTTATCCAATATCTTATTTAAAACTTCCAGTGTTGGAAATATAACTGCATACCAAGAATAACCATTCCAACAACATCTGGTTTCAATATGATTGGACAATCAGGGACTGAGGGCAGGTGGATCCTAAAAGAGGGGAATTACACTTGGGAATTTGGCACGTAAAACTCAGATCTGTTTTTGCTCTACTGTACTAGACTTGACCTTTGGTAAAGTAAATCCTTCTTTTAAAAGGGAGTCATGGATCGTTATTGCTTAAGATTTGAGTCAAGGCAGGTGACAGTTGCACATTAAGAGCCAGTTTGGTATAGTACAGTGATGACTAACCTTTTTGTTGTTGGGTGCCAAAAATGTGTGTGCACGTGCGCAATAGCACACATGTGTGCCGGCACCCATAATGCAAAGCACGCCCCCACATATGCATGTGTGCACAACCCCCCCACGCTCCCCCCATACGCGCCCACTGCTCGCCTCCAAGTTGAGCTTGGTATTTCCTCCGGGGGGGACCTGTGGAGTCCGTTTTTGCCCTCCCCAGGCTGCAGGAAAGCCGCTGGAGCCTGGGGAGGGCAAAAACGGCTTCTCCTGGCCCTCCGGAAGGCCAAAGATCAGCTGGCCGGTGTGCGCATGCGTGCTGGAGCTGACGGCTCGCATGCCGGCAAATATGGCTCCACGAACCACCTGTGGCATGCGTGCCATAGGTTCGCCATCACAGGTATAGTGGATAAAGGAACAGAGGTAAAAACTGGGAGACTGAATTCTAGTCTTTCTCTTAAACACAAAACCAATTGGGTGACATTGAGCCAGTCATTCTCCCTCAGCTACAGAGAAGGAAATTTTGCTGAGTAAATTCCAAAGGTTTATCTAGGAAGTCATCAGAAATCTAGACTGATTCTAAAGGAGGGAGTGAGGGAAAGAGAGAGAGGGGAAACATTTTTTTCTTTATACTCAAGCAATATTTCTCTGGCCACTTGTAGGACCATCCTCAAAAATATCCTTTGGACTGCGGGTAGTCCTAGACTTACAACAGTTTGTTTAGTGACTGTTCTAAGTTACAACGGCATTGAAAAAAATGACTTATGACCATTTTTCACACTTATGACTTTTGCAGCATCTCCACGGTCGCGTGATTTGCATTCAAACACTTGACAGGTGGTTCGTATTTCTGACAGTTGCAGTGACCACGTGATCCCCTTTTGCAACTTTCTGACAAGTGAAGTGAATGGGAAAGCCAGATTCACTTAACAACTGTGGCCAGAAAAGTCGTAAAGTGGGGCAAAACTCAACAAATGTTTCACTTAGCAACATAAATGTTGGGCTCAATTGTGGTTATAACTCAAAGATTACCTGTATTTCAAGCAAGAGGAAACTATAGCAATAGCAATAGCAGTTAGACTTATATACCGCTTCATAGGGCTTTCAGCCCTCTCTAAGCGCTTTACAGAGTCAGCATATTGCCCCCAACAACAATCTGGGTCCTCATTTTACCCACCTCGGAAGGATGGAAGGCTGAGTCATCCCTGAGCCGGTGAGATTTGAACAGCCGAACTGCAGAACTGCAGTCAGCTGAAGTAGCCTGCAGTGCTGCATTTAACCACTGCGCCACCTCGGCTCTAACTGTTGTTATGGTGGAAATATGATCTCAATATAAAGTTTAAAGGTGTCGGAGAAAAATGGCTACAATTGACCCTTTTGTGTGGCAAAAGAGTTTGCTCTTTTTGAGCTGGCCTTTTACTTAATATAAATGTTAATGTGGCCCTAATATCTCCTACAAAGGTGCTCAGGTAGTCCAATGAACATGCTTTTAGTTGATTGACCTTAGAGAAGGGGAATTTTCCATTTTGGCTTCCAGACTATAGAATGTTTTCCCTTGTTCTTCATTTTTTGCATGCTTTTTAAAGCTGATGTGCCCAGCTAGACAGTAATATAACCAAATTTACCTGATGCCAAATTCTAATAAGGATTAGATCGAATTAGCATTCAGATGGCAGATACCAGGAAAATGTAGGTCAGTGATGGTAAACCTTTTCAGCACCAAGTGCCCAAACCGGAACGCATGCGCACCGGCCAGCTCGTCTTCGTGCACACCAGAACACTGGAAACCCAAAGACCAGGTGGCCAGTGCACGCATGTACACTGGCCAATTGGTCTTCGGGGTTCTGGCACGCCGGTGTGCACAAAGACCAGCTGGCGTGGCAGAAATCTGAAGACCAGGTGGCTGGTGCGCATATGCACACCAGCCAGCTGCTTTTCAGGTTTTTGGTGTTCCGGCATGCAAGACCAGCTGGCCGGTGTGCATGAATGCGCCGGAAACCAGAAGAGCAGCTGTCAATGGCACGCATGCCCATAGAGAGGGCTCTGCGTGCTACCTCTGGCACATGTGCCATAGGTTCGCCATCATGGACCTTGTGTGAAGTTCCCAAGAGATGACCTAATTAATTTACGAGCCTCGAGACAAAGTTAAAAAAAACCCCATTCATTTATTAGGATCAACATCTTGCCATGACTTTCTGTGGAGCCGAAACTAAATTCCACTTAATGGCGTCTGAACTTTACCTCTGTGTCCCCTCCCCTCTGCCTGAAGTCATTAATCACATTCACCAACAAGATGTTACAGCAGGTTATAGGCATGCGCATTCACAGGCCAGTTGCAAAGAATATGAGACTTGAGGGGCCAAAAGTATGCATGGAATTCTCCCTTCCCAAGTTGATAGTAGTCATGGAAATGCTTTGATACCTAGGCTTTAGAAACAACCCAGAAATTCCCATATTGTCAAGAGAGCCACATGGACATGGACATGAAATCATTGAGAGCCAAGCTCAGTTCATGAGGTTGTGGTTGTTATTTTAAAGCAATTTCAGAAACCATTTTAAAAAGGGGAAAGCATACAGGTGGCTCTCGACTTATGAGCATTCTTTTAACAAAGGTACAGAGTTACCACAACACTGTCAAAGTGATTTATGGCCTGTCCTCAAAGTTATGACCGTCACATCATTCCCTGTGGTCATGTGATTGTGCTTTGGGCACTTGGCAAATCACATTTCATTTATCCAGTTCACATTTATGATTCTGACAACATTCTACGGTTATGTGATCATGATTTTAAACCGTCCAGTCAGTTTCTGGCCAGCAAGCAATGGGGGAAGCTGGATTTAGTTAATGACCACTTGATTCACTTGAGTGATTTACTTAATAATTATGGCAATAAAAATGGTTATAAAATTGAGTCTGGCCATCTGATGATTTGCATAATGGCCACATCACTTAGAAATTAAAATTCCATTGTCATTTTATAATTTTGAGACCACAATTTCTGCCAATTCTCTAAGTCAATCCCATACCTAAAAATTTTTCCCCCAAGCTATCATAGTTTCTCTACTGCATATAGAGAAAACTTGTATAAGATGTTTTACAGGTGGCATCTACCCCCAACTAGAATTGCAAGAATGTTCAAGAATAAATCAGAAAAGTGTTGGAAATGTCACCAGATACCGGGTTCATACTACCACATGTGGTGGACTTGCACTGAAGCTAAAAGATACTGGACTAAAATCCACATGTGGTTGGAGAAAATGACACACAAACAAATAGACTTTAAACCAGAGGTCTTTTTATTGGGGATCGTACCAGAAATCTACAACAAAGACTTAAAATATTTGATTGTAAATGTGTTAACAGCAGCCAGAATTGTATTTGCAAAAAACTGGAAAAATGAAACAATACCAGAAATTAAAATTCCAGTTTCAAATGTGGTTTTACGTCAAGGATTACGGCACCTGTTGTTTTGTTTGGCTCTGCATTGTATTGTAGTTCTGCAGTGGCATTTTTTTTTTTATTGAATGCTGCTTGGTATCAACTTTCAGAGAATTATGTTGTAAAAAAAGAATCTGAAAGTGTGAAAGATTATAGTTTCCCAACCCTGCGGCACACACCATATTAGTTAAAGAACAGAAAAACGGGTTTTTTTTTTCTTTTCTTCTTGTAATAACAGGACCAAAAAAAGCAAGATTTCCTGTCCCATGGTATTATTTTGGAACCGATAGCATCTCATTGCATTAGATTACTACCAACAATCAGATATTCAAAACCATTGGACTCTTAAAAGAACTTTTAAAAGAAACAAACTGAAACATCATTTAGTCATTTGAAAACAACATTTAGTCTCTAGGGGTCTTGTGGCATGTAAAGAACAGTTTCAGGAATTTAGTATGTCTAGCCTAGTAAAAAGAAGGACTAGGGGTGACATGACAGCAGCCTTCCAATATTTGAGGGGCTGCCACAAAGAAGGGAGCTCAACCTTTTCTCCAAAGTATCTGAAGGCAGGACAAGAAGCAATGGGTGGAAACTAATCAAGGAGAAGACCAACTAAAAACCATGGAGAAATTTCCTGACAGAACGATTAATCAGTGGAAAAGCTTCCTTTCAGAAGTTGTGGCTGCTCCATCACTGGAGGTTTTTAAAAAGAGATTGGACAACCACTGGTCTGAAATGGTATAGGGTCTCCTGCTTGACCAGGGGGTTGGACTAGAGGACCTCCAATGTCCCTTTTCTGTATTCTGTTATGCTATCTCTTGAGAACACATTTTAAAGTAGAAATTGTAGTAGAAAATTTAAATGCCTTGCATAGGTTTCTTTAATTGAGTTTTCTCGTTTATAAGGTACCACAAGATTATTATTCTTTAAATGAAGAATGTTTAATGCAGCCACTGTTCTTCAATTTTAATAATTTCTTGTATATTTTCAGAGTATTCTGCCTCATATTCCTACATGGATAAAATTTCTGAAGGAAACTAAATTACTTGACACACATTGTTTAATGGAAACTGTAGTTACATGATGGGAAACCTATGGCTCGGGTGCCTGAAATGGCACGCCGAGCCCTCTCTTTGAGCATGCACGCCGTCGCCAGCTCCTCTTCTGGTTTCTTGCGGACACCGGAGTGCCGGGAAACCACCCAAAAAACCACCTGAAAAAAGCCAAAAAAATGGCCTGAAAACAGGCATGTGACCAGCTGGTCTTTGTGGGCACTGGAGTTCCGGAACCTGAAAATGGGCATTAGCGTGCCAGCCAGCTGGTCTTTGGGTTTCCGGTGCGCATGCGCACACAAAGACCAGCTGGCCGGCTTGCATGTGTGTGCTGGAAACCCAAAGAGCAGTTGGCTCATGTGCGGATGCGTGCCAGTCAGCTGCTTTTTGGATTTCTGGTATTCCAGCACGCACACCTGCACAACTGTTCCAGTTTGGGCACTCGGTGGGAGGTTCTCCATCATTGCTGGAGTTTGTCCAGATGCATATTACTGAAGGAAAGCAATTCTTGAACAGTTTGGAATCTTACTGAGTTTACCAAATATATATGTGAAAGTTATAAAGAGCATAATATATTGTAATGTCCTTGGGAATGAGATGCTGTTTTGGGGGTGGAAACTTTAATAGCTTTGATTGCTTAGGCCTTGAAGGTTTATATTTACTTTTTGCAGTATAACTGCTTAATTTTACTGCTGTCAAATGATTAGTTCCTGCTCATTTCCTTTTTAAAGTGAATTTTTTGGAAATAAATCACCATATTTTTAAATTAAAAACTTAACTAGATGATTATAATACCATTGAGTTGTAAAAACAAATCTTTGAACATCAGCATCCAATTTGAATGAACCATAGTTAGGAAACTGCAATTCCGCTACTGATTTTTTTTTGCTGGATTTTTCGGCTCACTGCTTATATACTGGGTTATTCTTAAGCGTGATATGGCTGACTCGGGTTCATATCATACCAGCTGTGCTGTTAGCAAACCCAGATGATATCAGGATCTTGAAAGCTTTACCTAAACAAAAAAATTGTTGATATTTTAATTGGTTTATAACTATTGCTTTATGGAATGAATGGAGAAAAAGCAGCATTCGCAGGCAAAGAAAATAAAATTGTAATAATTATGATGTATGGATGGCTGTTTATTTTAATGAGACGCAACAAAGTGTTCTTATGAAACCCTTTTCACATTCTTTTTTTCTATGCAAAGAACTGTAAATAGTCTGGTCCATTAACTTACAGTGCAAATCAGTTAATTTTTTTTATGTTTGGAAAATAATCTGACTAAATAGCAAAGCAAACTGAAAATATCTGCCAGGCAATTTTTAATTTGGATTTAACTATCCAACTATTCAAGTATGCTGCGAAATAAATTAAATATGGATGGTGCATTTTAAATTCTCTTTATCCATAGGTTTCGGGTGCTAATTAACACTTTATACCGATGCATTTTCATTAATACCATTTGCCCAATTATTATGCACAAAATCCGTTCATACCCACATCCACACGGCAGTTTCTATAAGAATTCAAAACATCTCAAATAGTGGCCTTCATTAAATAATTTTTTTAATAGAATAACGGAGTTGGAAGGGTACTTGGAGGTCTTCTAGTCTAACCGTCTGCTCAGGCAGGAAACTCTAAACAGGGCAGGACAGAATAGAATGACCTGAAAGGATTAGGAAACCTAATGCAGCGATGGCGAACCTTTTTTGGCTCGCGTGCCATAAGTGGGGGGAGCGCAAGGGGGTCATGTGCGGGCATGTCGCACCCATAATGCAATGCGTGACCCCCAATGCGCATGCGCACACTACAGGCGCTCCCCCCATTTTTTACACGTTTTTTCCGCCCTTCCCATGCTCCAGAGGTTTTATAAGAGCCTGGGGAGGGCGAAAACAGCCTCTCCCCCCCACCAAGGCCCTCCGAGCAAACCGAAAGTGACTTCCGGTGTGCTCGGAGAGTCGTTTTGACTGCTACGGAGGGTTCAGGGAAGCCTCCTGAAGGTCCCTGAAGCCTCCGGAGTGCTCAAAACAACGCTCCGAGCAAACAGGAAGTCAGTTCCCAAACTTCCGGTTTGCGCATAGGGCCATTTTTCTGTGCTCTGGAAGCTTCAGGGAAGCTCATGAAGCCTCCGGAGGGCCTCCGTGGGGCGGGGGAGGCTCTTTTTGCCCTCCCCAGGCTCCTATAAAACCTCTGGAGCCTGGGGAGGGTGAAAAATGGCTTTAAAAAAGGGTGAACTCAGCTGGCCAGCGCACGCATGCAGGCTGGCCAGCTGACAGGGCAGCGCCTCGCGTGCCCTGACAAATGGCTGCGCGTGCCACCTGTGGCCCGCGTGCCATAGGTTCGCTATCCCGGACCTAATGTTTAACAATAACCCTGTGAGGCAGGTTGTATAGAGAGAAACAGATTTTTATTTGGCTAGGGAAATTCCTAGCATCTCAACCACTGCAATTCACCAAATCTCAGATATATTGAGTTGAGTATCGGAAGCCAATAGCAGCAGTATCTATTTTAATATTTTGTTTTTGGGGGAAAAAATGATATTTTTGGCAGATTCTTGGGTATTTGGTTACAAGTCACTAGACTAAGAATTCACCTTGAATGGTGTGAGATATGGAAAAGAAACATGTGAGAGGAAGCAACACAATCTCACAAATGGGAGAACCAGCAAAAGAAAATGTTTCTACTTTAATTAGCTCACTATAACTCTGGGGATTCAGTCATTATGGGGTTCATTTATTTTGTTTTTAATCCCTGACTAGTATTAAAGATACCTTCCTAAAACCTGTGTTTCTTGGGGTGTTTTGTATTTGCTAGTTACATGGAACCTGGTAAATGACCCATTTTTTCCCTCAATAATTTTTGGATTTCCCCTTGCCCATTGTTTGATATTTAGTTTAGACAAAATTTTTGCAGGCATACCTTTTCTGTCTGGAGATAATTCTGTATACACCATTCGTTAAGGCCACCATAACCACTGTGGCGGCACAGTGGTTAGAATGCAGTATTGCAGGCTAATTCTGCTGGCTGCCAATGGCCAGCAGTTTGGCAGTTCAAATCTCATCAGGTTCAAGGTTGACTCAGCCTTCCATCCTTCCGAGTGGGTAAAATGAGGACCCAGATTGTTGGGGGCATTATGCTGACTCTGTAAACGGCTTAGAGAGGGCTGTAAAGCACTGTGAAGCGGTATGTACAATAAGTCTAAGTGCTATTGCTATTCAAAGTTACAATGACATGACAAAAAGTGAATTACAAGCAGACCTTGTACTTATGACTGCGACAGCATCCCCACAATCATGCCATCAAAATTCGGCTGCTTGGCAATTGGAAATTCTGGCTACAGTTATGGTTGTAAGACATAAACTATCTGTATACAGAATTAGCATATCAGAGAAGAATTTTCAGTCCTGCTGTGCAGTTGATATTTTTAACAGTATTTATGTTGTTATGAAACATTCAGAGCCTGCATACTAAATACTGAACTGAACTGTATGTTTACAACACCGCTGTAATGCCTCTCATCACCTCCCCATTGTAGGAAAAGGCACCAAAAATGAAGGTTTAGAATTTATTTTTTTGAAGTTTTCAACATTTCTGAAATTATCAGCATTACAATTTCATTTCTTATATAAGACGTCTGATTATTAGCACGGTGTTATATGATTCAATAGCCAATCAGGAAGTCTAAACTGTGGGTGATATTGTTCTAACTTGTTATTATTGTTAAAAATAGTTACAGTCCTGCGTGAATAAGTCTGAATCATTCATAGATTGCATTATTTGCTTATTTGTTCATTGACAGGATTTTTTCTGGCCACTTGTGTATGTAATGACTCTAGAGGTGTGATGGAATCTGGCGCCAAGTTGTGAGAGGGAAGAGTAAAGAGAAACATCAGCCTTGAATCATTGCTAAGCACGAAGCATCATAGGAGGAATCCTCCCTAATTTCTTTTTAGGATTTTTTGGATAGGTGTGTAGAGTATACTTTAGTCTGTCAAGATTTTGTCAGGCACTGGAAGCCGAGAACAACAACTGTAAAAGCTCAGTTTCTTTATGTCATTTGCCAATAAGCAAATAGATAGATCACTAAAGGTAAAGGTTCCCCTCGCACATATGTGCTAGTCGTTCCTGACTCTAGGGGGCAGTGGTCATCTCAGTTTCAAAGCCGAAGAGCCAGCGCTGTCTGAAGATGTCTCTGTGGTCATGTGGCCACCTTTGACTAAATGCTGAAGGCGCATTGAAGGCTGTTACCTTCCCACCAAAGTGGTCCCTATTTTTCTACTTGCATTTTTACATGCTTTTGAACTGCTAGATTGGCAGAAGTTGAGACAAGTAATAGGAGCTCACTCCATTACACGGCGCTAGGGATTCGAACCACCGAACTGCCGACCTTTCTGATCGACAAGCTCAGCGTCTTACTGAGCACTGAGCCACTGCATCCCTGATTCTACCTCTAGGGACTCACAAAATCCATTAAAAACATATTTAAAAATAAAAAACCCTTTCCCCAGGGGCCAAACAATTATCCTCATGGCTCAACCCCCATCCTAGCCCGAAGCATGGGAGAAGAGTTAAGTCTTCACAACTCTCTGGAATATTAAAAGAGCAGGGCTCCCTCGGTTCTGAGATAGGAGACTGTTCCAAAGGGCTGGTGGAGTGGAGGCTCCTGCAACCCGCACCCTTCCCGATCGGAACAGCAAATCTCCGCTACCTGCCGGAGGATGAGGTGGCCGGAACCAAGCACCTTCCTCTGCCTCGAAAGCGGCTTCTGCGGGTGCGGGGACTGGTGGGGGCCGTGGCTGCCAGCAGGGTGAGGGTGTTGGTGGTGCCTGACCTGCTGCAGGCTGGGCGGATGAAGGCGCTGAGATTGGCCGTGGGTGGCCACCATCTGCTTCATCATCAATGCCGCATTCTGGCACTGCTGCAGAGCCGCCTGGAGATTCGAGCCCTTCTTGCCCGCCCCACCTGCCACCTGCCAGAAAACAATAAGTCCCCCCCCCCCTGATAATAAGGCCAAGGCCATATTTCGGGGATCAAAAGAAAATAAGACCCTGACTTATTTTGGGGAAAACACGGTAGGAAGCAGTGAAACCTTCACTAGGAATAATGTCCCATCTTGTTCACTTTTCCAGGTTGGCAGCTGTAAGCCATTTTTTATATGGTAATACTCCAGAAAGGGGCGCAGTGGCTCAGTGGCTGAGCTTGTTGATCGAAAGTTTAGCGGTTCGGTCGTTCGAATCCCTAGTGCTGCATAATTGAGTGAGCTCCTGTTACTTGTCCCAGCTTTTGCCAACCTAGCAGTTCAAAAGCAGGTAAAAAATGCAAGTAGAAAAATAGGGACCATCTTTGGTGGAAGGTAACAGTGTTCCATGCGCCTTTGGCATTTAGTCATCCTAGGCACATGACCACGGAAATGTCTTTGGATAGCGCTGACTGTTCGGCTTTGTAACAAAGATGACTACCGCCCTCTAGAGTCGGGAACGACTAGCACATATGTGCAAGGGGAACCTTTACCTTTACTCCAGAATAAAATATAGTATGTGAAATGGGAGTTAGACCATTGCAGAACAGCAAGACAAATGTAAAAATACTTAAAGTGTTGGGTGTGAATTAAGCGTTTGTACCATGATGAAGTGATACTTGGGGAGCTTTAAAAAAATAGAGTAATTTAACATTCAAATAGGATATGAGAATAGTTGACAAGAATGTTAATTTGGTAGCTAGTGACACTGTTTTTTGAGAAATATAATTGGTTCTTTTAAATTGGAATGTACATTGCCCCAGAAAGCTATAAATAATTAATCTTTCATACAGTACATATTTATTTTGCTAAAATATCTTTCCCCGTCTGACTTGTTAAAGATTTGTATGAGTTTGGTAAGAGGAAGATGTAAGGGTATGCATATACAAAATCAAACTACTATTTTCTTTTCAACAGCAATTGTCAAGTCAAGTCAAATTTTATTATCATTTCAACAATATACAGTACACAGTGAAATGAAACGTTTCCCCACGATCAAGGTGCTACATCAGACAACATAGACAACGTAACTCTAAATGTAAAAACTTAAAGAGAGAAAAAATACGCAAGCTAAACAAAATACACAAGCTAAATACACAAAAATATACAAGCTAAATACACAAAAATACACAAGCTGAATACACAAGTATTTATGGTTCCAGTTTCTTTGTGTTGAGGAGTCTGATGGATTGTGGAAAGAAACTGTTACACAGTCTGTTTGTGCGGGCCCGAATGCTTCTGTACCTTTTACCAGATGGCAGGAGAGTAAAAAGCGTGTATGAGGGATGAGTGTGGTCAGCCACAATGTTTCTGGCTTTATGAATGAAGCGTGTGGTGTATATGTCCATGACAGAGGGAAGAATAACCCCGATGATCTTCTCTGCTGTCCTTACTATTCGCTGTAGGGTCTTGCGATCCGAAACGGTGCAATTCCCAAACCAGGTGGTGATGCAGCTGCTCAGGGTGCTCTCGATGGTCCCTGTGTAGAAGGTTGTGAGGATGTGTGGTGGAAGCTGTGCCTTCCTCAGTTTCCTAAGAAAGTTATGGAACCGGTGTTGAGGGACCAGGTGAGATTCTCTGCCAGATGAACACCAAGGAATTTGGTGCTCTTTACGATCTCCACAGAGGAGCCATTGAGGTTCAGCGGGGAGCGGTCGTGTTGTGTCCTCCTGAAGTCAACAACCATCTCTCTTGTTTTGTCTACATTCAGAGACAGGTTGTTGGCTTTGCACCAGTTCGTTAACTTCTCCACCTCCTCTCTGTATGCTGCCTCGTCGTTTTTGCTGATAAGACCCACCACGGTCGTATCATCAGCGAACTTTATGATGTGATTCGAACTGTGCATTGCTACACAGTCGTGAGTCAGCCGGGTGAACAGCAAAGGACTGAGCACACAGCCCTGAGGGGCTCCAGTGCTCAGTATGATGGTATTAGAAGTGTTGTTCGCGATCCAAACTGTCTAAGGTCTTCCAGTCAAAAAATCTAGGATCCAGTTACAGAGGGAGGTGTTCAGGCCCAACAGGGTCAGCTTCCTCATCAGGTGTTGAGGAATGATAGTGTTGAATGCTGAACTAAAGTCTATGAACAGCATTCGTACGTATTAAGTCTTTGTTTTCTAGGTGAGTGAGGGCTAAATAGAGTGTAGTGGAGATGGCGTCGTTAGTGGAGCGATTCGAGCGGTATGCAAACTGGAGTGGATCCAATGTTACGGGCAACAGGGTCTTTATGTGCCTCATGACGAGCCTCTCGAAGCACTTCATGATGATGGGAGTAAGTCAGAGGTGGGTTCCTACCAGTTCGCACCTATTCGGTAGAACCGGTTCGTCAAATCTACCAAACCGGTTAGAAGAGATTCCACCAGTGGACCCGGAAAGCAGGCCACACCTACAGAAGAGGTTCCAAAATATTTTGAAACCCACCACTGGTCCTTGGATATGATTATTCTACACTATCATGCTCATATTTATAAAACGCAGTGCCTCTGTGAAAGGTAAGGATGACTCCTGCGTTTGTGGTGCAATCAGAACATTGCGTGTGTCGAAGTTGTTTTAACGCAAACCAAAGATGCCTTTTAAAAAACAAGTTTGCATCCTATTCTTATGCATGCCAGTGCTGTGTGTGAGGTAATTTAAGGTGGTTCTGACAAGTGTCATCGGCATCTTCATATCCGGTCACATGGGTGGCAAGCCACTCCCACCGGTCACATGGGTGGCAAGCCACTCCCACAAAGGAGGCCACACCCACAGAGTAGGTTCAAACAATTTTTGAACCCCACCACTGGAGTAAGTGCAATGGGACGGTAGTCATTGAGGCAGGACACTGATGGTTTCTTCGGCACAAGGATGATGGTCGTTGTATTGAAGTACTTTGGGACAACAGTGATGCTCAGAGAGATGTTGAAGATGTTGGTGAAAACATTTGTCAGTTGGTCTGCACATCCTCTGTATTTCTGCATTGCATTTCTTCTTGTATCTATAAAACTATTTTTTAACAGATATTTGAAAATTTTTAAGGATTAATTCATTGTATCTTGATTGCCTTTATAAAATGTCTCAAGATATATTGAATAAGATACTTCAGCAACGAAATATATCATGCCTTGTTTAGAAAATTCCTGAGTTGAAATCCAGATTGTATCCTAAACCTTCTTTCAAATTATTTGTTATTGCACCCTGAATCCACTTTTCACATTGTGATTTTTAATCTTGTAATGCAAAGGACTTCAGTTATTTATTATAACTTTTGGCAATGATTGTTTTCAATTGCATGTATAAATTCACGAAAGAGAACGATGCTGAAACCAAAGTACTGCAATACAGCATTTTCTGTGACCAGTTTGTAAGTATAGTTAGTATGGAAAACGGCGGCTTGACATGATGGAATGGAATTAACAATATATTTGTTTCTCAGTGTTGAAATGTCTTTCAATATTCTTGGTGTTGAGAAATTGTTCTGCTTTTGCTGCTTTAAGGACGGCAGTTCTGGTTCAGAAAATGCCTTATTGTATATTTAGTCTGTTCTTCCAGTTGTTGCCAATCCTATAAAACCCCAGAATCCCTCCACCATAGCCAAGAGTATTGGATGTTTTAATTGACGAAATCTTGAGGGCCACGGACCTCTCTGCCCTTTCTCCCTGCCCTTTCGTAAAGATTTTCTTCTTTAAAATGTTTATTTAATAAAATAATAGCCAGTAGGCATAAATGTTGCTCAGAGCTGCATCTGAGAGGAACTTGTAGCTGAATCAACAATATTTCTTAGTGTGGGAAGTTTTATATTAGAGACTAGAGGGAATCAGCAATGTAATATTTTTCAGCCATGCAGGTCTAAATGGGAACATCATATTGCACAGGAATAAATCTGAAAATAGGAATTCCAGAAAAGCAATCAATAGCAATAGCAATAGTTAGACTTATATACCGCTTCATAAGGCTTTCAGCCCTCTCTAAGCGGTTTACAGAGTCAGCATATTGCCCCCAACGACAATCCGGGTCCTCATTTTACCCACCTCGGAAGGATGGAAGGCTGAGTCAACCCTGAGCCGGTGAGATTTGAACAGCCGAACTGCTGAACTGCAGTCAGCTGAAGTAGCCTGCAATGCTGCATTTAACCACTGCGCCGCCTTGGCTCTTACACAAAATGTACATAAAGTGGCTATTTTCAGGTAATACCAACACTCTGTTATAACAGTGGACAGTTAAATGTCTCTGGAAAGTGATGGCATCACAGGGAGGGACTTTTCTCACTTATTACCAGCTATATTTTTGAGGGGGAAAAATGAGATGCATACTGCTGAAAATTGGCAATTTTGCTGCCAAAGTTCAGCCGTGCCCGCTCAGTGCTGGAAGGCTGCACATAGTGTGTGGGCAGTTCACCCTCTTCAGCTGTGATTTGTGATATGTATCTTTAAAGACTTCCAGTGCAGGTCTTTTTGATATGCGCTGTACTTTCTGTTTTAATTTGGCACATGGATTAATAGCTGCACTGCAGTGTTATGCAATTGAAAGTACTACTGCCAGACCTTTGAGTGAGCATGTATACGTTACCCATTTTCAAACAATTTTGTTGGGCACAAAATGGACGGCCATATACATTTGATTAATAAACAAATAAAATAATATGTGATATTGCATACATATACTGAATGCATGCTTGCACAGATTACAGTGATATACTGTAATCGATGGGGCAGTTCTTGTTTTCTTAATGAATGCCGGCAAAGCTACTTAGTAAACTTATTAATTTAACAATTTAAGCTTGTCTTTGAAGTATTCTAGGTAAAGAGTTTTCAATGCCATTAAAATGTGACATTCTTATTGCCAGTGCCAATCTGCTTTTCATTTGAGGAAAAAACTTCCAAAGCATTTTATAGGTCCGTGGTGGCGAATCTATGGCACCCATGCTGGAAACAGCATGCAGAACCATCCCGCGTGGGGCGCACAGTCTCACTGCCTCCTTTCGCGTTCCTGTGCACACACGCCCGCTGGCGTGCGAAGTTGGCCTTCGCACGCAAGGGAGTGCCAAAATCTGGAAGAGCAGTGTTTCCATTGCGTGCATGCGCAATGGCCAGCTATTTGTTGGGTATGCGCCCGCGCCGAAAACCAGAAATTCGGGTGCTAGCACACGTATGTGCGATGGAACATTGCTCTTCCAGGTTTCGGCTCTTCTGCGCACGTGAAGGCCAATGAGGCCACGGGTTCCTTGAGGGGTTGTTTTGCGTGCCATTTGCAGCATGCAGGTTGGCATGCAATGACAAAAAAAGTTAGCGATCACTGTAGGTGATAGATTTGCCCAAATTTATTGGAAAAATACATGAAGTTCCTTGCTGGAATTTCACAATATTGACATGCACAGGTTGTCCTTGACGTATGACCTTCAATTGAGCTCAAACTTTCTGTTGCTAAGTGAGACATTTGTTAAGTGAGTTTTGCTCCATTTTATGACCTTTCTCGACACAGTTCTTATGAGAATCATTGCAATTGTTCAGTTAGTAACACGCTTGTTAAGTGAATCTGGCTTCCTCATTGACTTTGCTTGTCAAAAGGTCGCAAAAGGTGATCACATGACCCCAGGACACTGCAACCATCATAAATATGAGTCAGTTCCCAAGTGTCTCAATTTTTGTCCTGTGACATTGGGGATTCTGCAACAGTCGTAAGTGTGAAGGCACTTTTTTCAGTGCTGTTGTAACTTCGAATGGTCACTAAATGAATGGTTGTAAGTTGAGGACTACCTGTACTAATGAAATATTGCTTAGATAATTTACTATGATAGTGGCAATTCTCAGTAGGCCTGTAGGTAGCCCAAAGGTCTTGAGAGAAGCATCCAAAAAATTGATGGAACTTCTGTGCTAATATTAATCTTTCTACAGACAAGATATATAGACGTACGTACGTACGTACGTACGTACGTACGTACATACATACATACATACATACATACTGGGCGGGGCCAGCCAGAGGTTGCTACTAACTCAGCGACCCAGGCCAAATTTCCCATATCTATTTCCCCTATAGATCTATCTATCTATCTATCTATCTATCTATCTATCTATCTATCTATCTATCTATCTCTATCTATCTATCTATCTATCTATCTATCTATCTATCTATCTATCTATCTATCTATCTATCTATCTATCATCTCAGACGTGGTATTCATACATATATAAAAATTAACCAATGTACTTCATTAATCAGCCTTATTGTCTAGAATGCCTGGCTATTGGATATGTTCTACTCAACTAACAGTTGTATAAGGGTTGGCAGAGTCTGGGATTGTAGATAACTTGGCTGTTACATTGCCTAGATAATAGCACAAGTCTTCTTGACTTTGATGCTGCAACATTCACAATTTTATGCAAATCTACCAGTCCAGTAATGTCTTTGTCATAATTTAGAAGAAAAGGTCACGTTTACCTTGATGGAACATTGACAATCACTGAATGCAGAACTGCTTTTCCATTTTCTTTCACAGTTGCTTTATTTTCCCTCAAAGGCACATTAAAAATCCACACCAACTGAACGGAACCTTATTTTTTCACAGCTTGAGTGATCTCTGAAAGACAATTGATTAGCCACCGAAAATTAAATTATTTCAGCAATGCAGTCTACATAGTAATTTGGTGGGAGATTTTTTTTTACATCTCCGATATATATTTATCTTCCATTTCCCCCCATTAATATTTTCTCTCTTTCACATAATTGTGGTAGATTTATGGGGTTTGTAGCAGCCAGAGGTGGGTTGTGGCCGGTTTGGCCCAGATTGGGCTTGTGCAGAAGCTTTGCGCGCGCCCACCCTCCCTGAACCGGTAGTAAAAAAATTAGCAACCCACCTATAGTAGCAGCAAGTAGTTTGAAGCCCCTTTGCTTCATTTACCATGTGATTCCAGACATTGTATGATGCATTTAACAAATGTTGAATTAAGAGTTTGCAACAAGAGATTTTCTACAAACAAAACCATATCTTTATGGAGTAGTCAGCATCATTGACATAAAATAAACAAGGAAAAATGATGCCTTCAAGCATGGTCAAATATTGTAGTCACTGTTCACAGACTACCATTCTAGGTCTGTGATGGCGAGCCTATGGTACACATGCCACAGGTGGCACACAGAGCTCTCTCTGCGGGCACACAAACCGTCCCCCCAGCTCAGCTCCACTGCACATACAAGAGCGCCTCCTGCTGGCCAGCTGGTTTTTGGGTCTCTGCCATGCATGTACGAGGGGTGGGGCAAGTGCAGGAGACACATGCGCATGTGTAGAGGAGCACGGGGTCCTTTACGCATGCATGGGAGTCATGCGCACATGCACAGGGGGTGGGAGGAGCATGGGGGTTCCATGCACAGGGCACACATGGGGAATTGCACGCACATGTGCGGAGGGGCGTGGGGTGTGTCACACACACACATTGCATTATGGGTACGTGTGCATTTTTGGCACACAACAACAAAAGCCATCACTGTTCTAGGTGTAACATAAGATAATTCTGCATAGTTTCATGTCAGCTACTGTAGATCGTAAGCACCTAGAAGACAGAGTCTCAAAAAAAAAAACCTTCACGGTCACAAAGCATGAGAAACTAACCCATTTTTCAGTATCTTTCTGAATGTCATTATGGTGAGAATTGTATAGATTTTAAAGAGGGGATATATTCAGATGGCTGGTACTGCAACAGAGATGGCATACCTTCTATGCCAGGTGTGTCAAACTCTATTCCATGGAGGGACACATCAGGGTTGTGTTTGACCTCGGGGGTGGCATGGTCAGGATGGGAATGGCCAGCTTGAAGACCAGCTCTTCCAGTGTCCGGCATTGCCACACACACAAAGACCAGCTGATCGTCATGGGCGCTGTGCGTCAGAAACACGGCAGAGGAACGGGCGATGCTGTGCGTGCCAGGTGAAATGGCTCCGCATGCAACTTCGGGCATATTTGCCATCACAGCCCTAGAATGTTAAAAGAATTGGTTTGTTTCTCTGAAAATAAATCTAACGGTTTCATTAGAACTAGAACCGGCATGGATGAAGGATGCTCATGAACAGTTCCTTCCCATTCCAGCACCTTAACCATTCCAGCACAACAGCAGTCATTTCTACCTTCTCACAGTTGTAAAAAAGAAGACTGGAGTAGGAGAATCCTGTCCCAAATTTTGCGGATCCACCAAGATCCTTTGCACGGTTGTTGTGATGGAATTGCACACTAAATTACAAGAGGGAATAATGGGGCATTCCAGCTTGGAGTCACTCCGTGGGAAGAAACGGTAGAGGCTGACTATTGAAGGCTTTATCTTTCTGTCCCCAAGAGGATGTGGTTAGTCTGGTGAGATGCTTCTAAATTGGTGATCAGCAATAAAGAAACTATTTTGGCCTACTCACAGAGGTGTTCCGGTTGCTTGCTCAGTTGCCTGTGCGTCAAAAGATCAATGTGAAAATGACCTACTTCCTTCCTTTACTATAAAGTCAGAGATGAGAGTGGGAGGGCCAGTTTTTCCTAGAACAGTGATGGCGAACCTTTTTCTAAAGGTGTGCCAAAATTGTGTGTGCATGCCCACACCCACAATTCAGTACACCCCACTCACCTGCACATGTGCACGCAACCCCCAGTGGGAGAAAGCCTGGGAGGGAGAAAAACAGCTCCAATGGGCCAACCGGAGGTTTGGGAATGAACTTCCAGTTGGCCTATTGGACCTGTTTTTCGGACTCCCCAGACTCCGGAGGCTTTCCTGAAGCTTGGGGAGAGCGAAAACGGCCTCCCCCAGCCCTCCAGAAGGTCAAAAATCAGCTGATGGCTCGCGGGCTGGCAAATATGACATGCGTGCCATAGGTTTGCCATCTTGGTCATAGAGGATTGTTGATTGATTGATTGATTGATTCCTAGATAAGGATTGTTTCCAAAGATGCTTAGTGGTTCAGCATTCCCATCAATCAACAGTTCCCATCTGTGTCTCCCCCATTTCATAAATTAAACAGGAAAATTGAGACCCATCTCATTTGCAGATAAAATAGTGCCTAAAATAGCAAGCATTAGTGCCTATTAGCAAGCATTATTTGATTGCATTGTGTAGACCAAGAGCCTAGGTCCAAATACTAGATTTAATGTTAATTAATGGCGTATTTTATTTTGAACCAGGGGACACGTATTGAACTTTCAAAACTTTAACAGCTGACAGGAAAAAAAATGTCTATGTAGACTTAAATATCTTAATCCATATGAGCCTGTAGGAAAAAACAAACAAACATGTATTTGATGTGGAAGCAAGTGAAAGAGCAATTTGGTATTTAATGTTCAAGAGAAAACTCTGGTGCAGAAGGAATGTCATAAGCATTTTTCTGTTTTGTTTTCCAGTGTGTTATTAAGGTTCTCCACTATATGATCACATTAAACCTGAAATTCACCTGTTTTCTTCCTGATCATCTCCACCAAAGATATTTCATTTTTAGTTTATTGTCCTGCCAGAGATCTCTTGCACATAATATAATTATGTATAATTAATGTATGCTCTGTTCCCTGATTCCATAAAAGATTTCAACACAGACTTGAAAAATTGAATAAAGAACAGGCTTCCTGATGCTATGCTCGTAGTACCTTCACCGTCCCTAACTACCGGTATTAGTTATACTTTTGGAGTGACTTAAAAAGATTTTCTATTGTTCAGTTGTAATGTATACAAACATTGTGTGACCTTTTTCTAATAAGTTTGTTTTGTTCATTGAGGCTATCTAACTAAAATGGAATAAAGCAGTTTTGAGCTTTACTTGAAACAAACTCTGTGTAGGAAGTTAGCACCCACCCCTCTCCTAGAAAAATGAGATATTTTAGGAAATATTAAAAGGGCAGAATATTTCCTCTAAAATCAAGGCAGAAACTCAGCCCCCCCACCTTTGTTAATGGGCCACTAAGGCCTGGGCCAGTCTACTGTACATAACAAAGATCTACATCCTTCAGGCAGAGCCTTAGTAGGAATTGCTCAAAGCCCCTTCATTCCATCATCTCCCAGCAAGAGTCAACCAAGCCTGGGACACAGACAACCTACAAAGTTACCCCTGCGAGTCTAACAACCAATCAGAATACAAGTTCAAATTCAAAAGCCCAGAGAGAGCATAGAACCAGGGCTGTTTCAGCATCACTTTCCTTTTTGCCCAGGACCTCAAACCATCTGGTCTTGTCCACCATTAAAAACCATCTGTCCAAGCAGCCTCCATGTTTCCAGTGTCTTTCTTCCAACTTGGAACTTGGAACCCAAATGGACATTTCTTCCAGCATTTGTTTAATCAATTTCCTGTTAATTCTAATCATCTATAGTGAGTTCATGAAGCTATCCCTATAGATTTCTTGTTCTGTTTGTGTGGTGTTTTTTTTAAAGAGGAAGATAGCCTTTTTGATTTTGCAAACTTTCCCTGTTGAAAGTTCATGCTGCAGTTCATACCAGCAAAAAAGACTGAAAGCCCGTTGAACTTATTTCTCTCCTTCTAGACTAGAGAAAGCTGGCTTTGCATTGCTTAAAACCAGTTATCAAAAAGGAAACCTTTTGCAGTTCCCTCTTCGTTTTTGCCTCTTGGATTATTTATGGAGTTCACCACCACAAAGAGTTTGAGAAGAACTTGGAAATGTATAGAATTTCTTCAGAACTGCACTTTATTTGAGATGGTCCTATAGTTGACTGAAGGACGGGGTGACTTAGTGGCTAAGGCATTCAGCGTGTTGATCGAAAGGTTGGCAGTTCAGCAGTTCGAATCCCTGGTGTCGCATAACAGAGTGAGCTCCCGTTATTTGTTCCAGCTTCTGCAGCCTAGCAGTTCGAAAGCACGTAAAAAGGCAAGTAGAAAAATAGGAACCACCTTTGGTGGGAAGGTAACAGTGTTCCATGCGCCTTCAGCATTTAGTCATGCTGGCAACATGATCACGGAGATGTCTTCGGACAGTACTGGCTCTTCGGCTTTGAAACAGAGATGAGCACTGCCTCCTAGAGTTGGCAATGACTATCACATATGTGCGAGGGGAATCTTTACCTTTATTATAGTTGACTGGGAGCTAATCTTTCACATCAGGTCGTAGTTCTATTGTTCTGGGCAGGATCTATCTCAGAAACTTTCCTTTCTGCCAAATGCTCAGGAAAGTCTTCCAAAATTCTCCAGTAACTAACTTCCAAGCAAAATTGAGCTGAACACATTATCAGGGAAATTCATTCACACTCTGCTGACCTTGCAAATTGATTTCTTCTTAGAGTCCTTTGATGCTTCCAGATGTAGCTGAGGAACTCTTTGTCACCATCCCAGGTGAAGAAAATTCTCCTTTTGTTCAGATCAGTGAGATTAAATGCCCCAAGTAAATGGTCATTAAGACCCCTGCTATATCACAAGATAAGGTATCTATCCAGGGGTGGGTTTCAACCGGTCCACGGCGGTCCGCGCGGACCGGTTTGTTTGTTTGTTTTGTTTTATTGAGCTTGTATGCCGCCCACTCCCGAAGGACTCCGGGCAGCTTACAATAAAACAAGGGAGGGGGATAATACACAAGACAACATATTAAAATATACAACAGTCACAATTTCCGTGGGGCTGGATATTTCGAAAGCCCCCCGGCCTGCTGGAGCAGCCAGGACTTAACGGCTTTGCGGAAGGCCGGGAGGGTAGTAAGGGTCCGGATCTCCACGGGGAGATCGTTCCAGAGGGCTGGAGCTGCAACAGAGAAGGCTCTCCCCCGGGGAGTCGCCAGCCGACACTGGCTGGCAGATGGGATCCGGAGAAGGCCTAACCTGTGTGATCTAATCGGTCTATGGGAGGTAATCGGCAGGAGGCGGTCTCTCAGGTACCCAGGTCCGTCAGTAAGTAACTTCTGGGAACGCCGAAGGGCCCACCCGCCTGCCCACGCTCCTTACCGGTCTTTGAAGACTTCTGCGCTTCCACGCAGGCACATGGCACATACAGCGCCTGCGCGATTCTCCATGAGCAGCTGGAGCATCGCACAGGCGCTAAGACATGCGTGAACTGCGCGCGTGCACGAGGACGCCACCGGCCCCGTTCCAACCAAACCGGTTGGAACGGGATAAGCAACCCACCACTGTATCTGTCTTGCCTTTTGGCTTATTATTTCTAACACAAAGTGGAACAAATGGCACTTAGAATTAATTCGGGGTTTTTTGTAGCAAATTGTAGCAACGGGGTTAAAAGCAAAATATCTGTTTACAACATATGTCAATAATATTTAAAAGTTTCATATGAGTAAAATGACCTTAGAGTTCAATTATGACAGCAATTTCAAACATTCATTTTAACCTTATGGCTTCACTTGCTTGAGTTTTTTTTTTTTAAAAGAGAATAGAATCACTAAATACAAATTAACATCAGAAACAAAAAATCAACTACCAAAGACAAACCAAGATAAACCAAACATTGGCACCAATTATTAGTGAGTTGGATCCATCAGTGGGTTGAAATAAAACCACTTTATTTGTTTATGAAAATGAAACGGGGTGGGGGGGGGCTGCATGCGCTTCTAAGTGGAGAATATGGGTACTCTTTGAATTACAACATTTGAGCCCAAAATTTCCGTTGCTAAGCGAGACAGTTGTTAAGTGAGTTTTATCCCATTATATGACCTTTATTGCTACAGTTGTTAAATGAATCGCTGTATTGTTAAGTTAGTAAGACGGTTGTTAAGTGAATCTGGCTTCCCCATTCACTTTGCTTGTCAGAAGGTCACAAATTATGATTACATAATCCCAGGACACAGCTACCGTCATAAATATGAGCCATTTGCCAAGCATCTGAATTTTGATCATGGGGATGCTGCAACGGTTGTATGAAAAACAGTCATAAATCATTTTTTTCAGTGCTATTATAAACTTTGGTCACTAAACAAATGATTGTATCTTGAGGACTACCTTTATTCCCTCGGAGACTGCTTTGACAGAGAAGACCTGTCACATCAACCATGTTCTCCAAATGTCACAAGTGGAGGAAGATTTTGTAGGCCCTTTCTCAATGACTCTAGACTGTATGGGCAAGTTCATTTGTGGCAGTCTCGATACGTAACTTGACTTAGCTTGAGGTGGTTTATTTGTAAACATGTTTATAAATTTCTTCTGGCATGCTTAGCATCAAATCTGAACACAGTACAAATGTACAATCTTCTTCTATCTTCTTCTTCTTCTTCGTCTTCGTCTTCGTCTTTTTCTTCTTCTTCTTCTACTACTACTACTACTACTACTACTACTACTACTACTACTATCTTCTATATATATATAAATGTGTGTGTGTGTGTGTGTGTGTCTGTGTGTTCCAACATAACTCTGAAATGCCTTAAGCAATTCCAACCAAACTTGGTACACAGATTATTTACTCTCTGGAAACAAATACTGTGGGGGTAAGACACCCCTAACACTTCTCGGGGTGTGTGTTCTGTTAAGATACAGCCTGTTTTGCCTTAAAATGAATTCTACTGTACTGCTGTAAAATGGCTTCTACTGTACAGCACAGTGGAGTTGCCACAGTAACAGCTTCACAGTACTCCACAAGGGGGCTCCCCCTGGTAAGGGAAAAAATTGAACATTAGAAAATTATGTTTGGTCCGGACATTTCCCCTCTATAAATAAATACCCAGACAACACCGGGTTATCAGCTATAGTTTATAATATACAATACAAAAATACATAAGAAAACAGTAGGAAAATGGAAGAGCAAAAAAGGGAACGGAAAATGTGGGGTAAAGGGAAGAAAGAAAGAAATGGCGTTGACTTCTGACTCTCTTTGCTGCAGTAGAATAAGGTAATAACATCAAACCTCAACTTTTTTACTTTTACATAATAATAAAGACTAGCCATTTCTATAACAACAAATCTATCTAAGCGGTAAAACCCAAAATCAAAATTACATTTTTTTTTTCAGTTCAAGCACAAAATCCAGAAGCAGTTTCCAAGTAGAAACAAAAAGAAGAAGAATTTGATCAAAGCAGTCAATTTGGCCATATCTGCTAACTCCACCAACTCTGTGCGTGTGTGTGTGTGTGTGTCTGTCTGTCTGTGTGTGTTCCAGCATAACTCTGAAATACCTTAAGCAATTTCAACCAAACTTGGTACACAGATTATTTACTCTCTGGAAACAAATACTATGGGGGTAAGACACCCCTAACGCTTCTCAGCGTGTGTGTTCTGTTAAGATACAGCCTGTTGTGCCTTAAAATGGCTTCTACCATACTGCCTTAAAATGGCTTCTACTGTACTGTGCTGTGGAATTGCCATGGTAATGGCTTCACAGTACTCTATAAAGGGGCTCCCTGTGATAAGGGGAAACCCCACATTAGAAATTGCGGTGACGTTAATGGAAGGAGGGTTGAGATAATAAATACCCAGGCAGCGCCGGGTTATCAGCTAGTGGTTTAAGAAAACAAAAACAAATCCATGTAAGCATATTGGAACTTTGGCTTGCCATAAAGCCATTCTTGCTATATTTCCAGCTCAGACTAAAACCTCAGATTGAAAGATTAAATATTCTTTATTCTGTGGCATTGAAGCTTCTGTTTACTCTGTGCAGATGTAATTAATTCACTTCTAATCAAAATCTCAGCAGGGAGCAAAGGCTTAAAGTCCTCTATTCCTTGGCTTAGGCTGAAGTCCACCTTGGCTCTCCTCTGTATCTATAATTTATTTAAAAAATGCCAAATTCGTAATTGTTAATGGCTGTTTGATCTAGTTTGACTTTGCAGGCACTTGATTGAGATAATCATCATCTTGTTCAAGTGTTCCCAATTCCCTCTTGAGTCACAAAATTATAACACCGAAAGGAACCTTGGAAGGTGTTTAGCCCAACACACTGGCGATATCAGGAATTAATAAAGGAGAATATTTGTAGCTTGGGGTTGGAATCAGAGGTCATTGGTGCTCTCTGAGCTTAGTGGTTTTCTTGCAGACGTTTCATTAACCAAACTAAGTAACATCATCAGTGCTAGTAAGGAGTGGGGTTTGCTCTCAGTTTATATTCTAGCATCTTGTCCTGTCAGTGTTAGCGAGGGAGGTTCTTTGGTTGGGCTCTTTACTGTTGGCTTGTTTAGCAGTGTCTTGATTGGGGTGTTATTTACTTAATGGTTGGTCTGATAAGAATCTTAGCAGGGATGTGCAGTCACTAGAGGCAAGGGAGGCGGGGCCTCACCAGTCTCCTCAGGGAAAGGAAAGTATTTTAAATAATTTTCTTAAAATAATTAAAGCCAGGGTAGTTGCTACCAGATTTCAAGTCACAGTGGCTTGGTGTCTGCTCTCAGTATTAACTAGGAGGAGGCCAGAGAACTAGGGGCCTCTTTTGCATAAGGAATTTTTCGCCTTTTAAGAGTTAAGCAAGGGTTAACAAGCAAAGAATTCCTTATGCAAATGAGGCACGTATTCTCTCGCCTCCTGTAGAGGGCATTTTTAGAGGCTTTTTAGAGTTCTCTGGGAGCAACTAGCTCAGTCTGACTTCAGAGCTCTGGTTTTTCAAGAGGGCAGGGTAGGGCAGGGAAAAGCAGAGTTGAAATCGTCTCTGAAACAGCTGGAAAAGGTGCGTGTGTGGGGAGGGGGGAGGAATTCAAAAAGTTTGATCGGAAGGCAACAGGGAAAGGGGGGGGTATGGCAGAGGAGCTGCTTTCAAGCCTTTGGAAAATATATCCAATCCAACTTCTGCGTTTGTGTTTGAGAATGAGTGAATGAGAGAAGGATCGAAGTTCTCTGTGTGCGTGTGTCTGTTTGAGAGAGGGGGGAGGGAGGGAGAGAGGGAGGAAGGAGGGGGAGGGAGAAGAAAAAGAATGGGAAAACTTATTTTGCAAGGGGGAAAAATGCTGTTGCTTTAAATCGGAACTGAGCATGCCTGGCTGTGGAATTCTGGGAGTTGAAGTCCACAAGTCTAAAAACAGCCTCACCGGGGCTAAAGCTGACCGCACGTCACTGAATCTTAGAGTTAACATCAGACCAACAATCAAGTAAAACATAGGCCACTAGAACAGGGGTGTCAAACCCGATTTCATTGGGGGCTGCATTAGGGTTGTGTTTGAATTCGGGAGGCCAGGGTGGACGTGGCCAGTTTGGGTGTGGCCAGCTTGAATCACTCATGTCGGGGGGTGCCTGTGGTTGCCCAAGTGCTCTGCCAGCTAAAACGGGCTCCCGAGTTCCGTTTTTGGCTGGGACAGTCTCCTGCAACCTTCTGCCACAGAAAATGCAGCTAAGGAAGGCCACACATGACCCTCCTGAGCTACGTTTCCGCTGGTAGAGGCTCTGCAGGCCGGTTCTTCACTGTTTCGAGGGCGGTCCCGCAGGCAAGATCTAAGCATCCCACGGGTCAGATCCGGCCCATGGGTCTTTAGTTTGACACTCCTGCACTAGAATATAAACCAGATGCATCTGGTTTGGGCAAACTGGTTGTGGAAATCGCGCACGCACTGAACTGGCAGTAATGCTGGCAGAAACCCACCCCTGGAACAAACCCACTCCTTATTAGCACTGTTGATGTTGATTACTTTGGGTAATGAAACATCTGCAAGAAAACAGCCACGTTCAGAGAACACCAAAGAACCCGCAGATCAGGAATTGTGTAACCATCTCAAACAGATGGCTGTCCAACCCCTTCTTGAAAAACCTCCAACGATGGAGAACCCCTGATTCATTCCAGAGGGCAGACTTTTCCATTGCTTAATACTTTTCACAGTCGGGAAATTACTCCTTATTTCGAATTTGGATCTCCTATGCGAATCTTCTTTTCCATTAGTTCTTGTCCTGCCCCCAAAAGCTGTGGAGAAGAAATCCATATCTCCCTCCTTGGGACAGCCTTCCAATATTGGAAGGCTGCTATCGTGTCTTCTGATATCCTGTTCTTCTTTTGAGTAATGATCCCCACTTTAAATTTTTCATAAGATTTCACCTCCAAGTCCCTTGGAGTTTGCTTAATGCATGCTCTTTATTGGACTGAGGATTCACCTTTATATTGATAGTGGTGTTTTGAAAGTCTTGAAGTTGTGGTTGCTTTGATGGGAGGTATCACAAAAAAACTAGAATAGAAAGAAGTTTTAAAACTTTAAAAACTTTTCCCTCTCTTTACTTTAGATTAGTACTTTCCTGTTTTCCTGCAAAGAACACGAGTTTTGTGTTGGATAGGAGTACAGGTAGTAATAAATCAATCAATCAGAATAAAGCTGGAAGGGTCCTTGGAGGTCTTCTAGTCTTACCCCCTGCTCAAGCAGGAGACCCTATACAATTTCAGACAAGTGGCTGTCCAGTCTCTTCTTAAAAACCTCCAGTGATGAAGGGTTCCACCACAAAACCGCGGTAGACTAAAGCGCGCTCGACGAAAGCGCGTATGTGACGTCATTGCAGCGCGACGAAAACAGCACGCTGTGAGCAGTAAACTTAAAATTAACGCGAAAACCTTACCCTAACCCCCCTAAACCTAACCCTAAACCTAACCCTTAACCTAACCCTAAACCTAACCCTAAACCTAACCCTTAACCTAATGCTAAACCTAACGCTAACCCTTAACCTACCCTAAACCTAACCCTAACGCTTAACGTAACCCTAAACCTAACCCTAACCCTTAACCTAACCCTAAACCTAACCCTTACCTTTACGTGAATCGGCTTGCTTTAAAAGCGCTTTTTAAAGCGCCCTTTTTTCTCCGCGGTCGTATTTGTCGCGCTGCTGATGACGTCACGTACGCGCTTTAATCGGGCACGCTTTAGTGGACCGCGGTTTTGACGGGTCACGGTGATGAAGTACCCATAACTTCTGAAGGCAAGCTGTTCCACTGGTTAATTGTCCTCACTCTTAGGAAGTTTCTCCTTAATTCCAGGTTGCATCTCTCCTTGATTAATTGCCGTCCATTCTTTCTTGTCCTACCCTCTGGTACTTTGGAAAATAAATTGACACCCCCCCTCCCCGCTTCTTTGTGGCAGCTCCTCAAATTAAAAACCTGCAAAAATGATAGCATAGAACCAATCCATGTTAATTTCTGGCAAAGTTAATTTCTTGTTTCTAGAGGACTGCACTGTATTGGATCATATCTGAAGCTGTTCTCTTTGATTCCCCCACAAGTGGTGGGGGAATATATCTAAATATATTTCTGATATCTGTGACCTATGTAATCTGGTAACAACTTATTCCCTATTGATTACAGGAGCTTGTAAGCATAATGTATGTAGAAGAAATTTTTATCTGAGTGGATATAGTGCAAAGCTAATATAATTTCAAAAAATCCTAGCAATGGGTGATAAGGAGTGTGGTAGTCCTCGACTTACAACAGTCCATCTAGTGACCGTTTAAAGTTATAACAGCACTGCAAAAAGTGAGTTATGACTGTTTTTCACACTTTACACTTGTTCCAGCATCCCCATGGTTACATGATCAAAATTCAGACGCTTGGCAACTGGTTTATGTTTATGATAGTTGTAGTGTCCTACAGCCATGTGATCACTTTTTGTGAACTTCTGACAAGCAAAATCAATGGGGAAGCCACAATCACTTAACAACTGTGTTACTAACGTAACAACTGCAGTGATTCACTTAACAACTGTGGCAAGAAAGGTTCTAAATGGAACAACACTCTACATTTGTCTTATTTAGCAACCAACATTTTTGGCTCAATTGTGATCGTGAGTTGAGGACTACCTGTCTATAACCGTTTACGTGACCCGTCAAAACCGCGGTCCACTAAAGCGCGCCCGATTAAAGCGAGTACCTGACGTCATCAGCAGCGCGACGAAAAAAATTTAAAATAAATTAAATTAAAATTAAAATAAAATTAAAGCAAGCCGATTCACATAAAGGTAAGGGTTAGGTTTAGGGTTAGGATTAGGGTTAGGGTTAGGTTAAGGGTTAGGGTTAGGTTTAGGGTTACGTTAAGCGTTAGGGTTAGGGTTAGAGTTAGGTTAAGGGTTAGCGTTAGGTTTAGCGTTAGGTTAAGGGTTAGGTTTAGCGTTAGGTTAAGGGTTAGGTTTAGGGTTAGATTTAGGGTTAGGTTTGGGGGGGTTAGGGTAAGGTTTTAGCTTTAATTTTAAATTTACCACTCACAGCGCGATGTTTTCGTCGCGCTGTGATGACGTTACGTATGCACTTTCGTCGAGCGCGCTTTAGTCTACCGCGGTTTTGTGGTGGAACTTGTACATTGGTAAGTTAGACTTAAAAATTGGTAGCACCCAGTTGCCCTTGGTTGATCTCATAGGTTAAGTAGCATCGTGCTTGATTTGCATATGGATGGGGCACCACCTGAAATTTCAGGGCTGTTGGCTAGATTAGGAAATGGGGGGATATAACAATCTAGATTAACTTCAACACAATTATTAGAAGTGCTGTAAGCTGATTTGATGGTATCTTTGCTTCTTTAAAATTGTTTTTCCTTTTGAGGAGGTCATCTGGGAATTTCAGGGTTGTTAGCTAGATAAAAAGTGGGGGAAATCCCATTTGGCATATGCAATTGAAATCCCAATTGCAATACAATTATTAGGAATAAAACCATCTGATGGTATCTTTATCTTTTTAAATGGTTTGTTTGTTTGCTTTTGATCAAGTTAGCATTTTCAGTTTAGAATACATCTTCCATTAAATATAAACTCTGCTTCTTCATCCAAAGAGGAATTTGGGACATGGGAATTTTCCTATAATAAAAGATTATAAAAATGTATGCAGAAAAATCAGATATAACGTGAACTACAATATTGTTAAAGCTTTATATCTTCTTAAGCTGTTCCATTTGTAAAGCGTAGTTATGGGTCCCTGTCGTTCCAAAGAATATGATGTACTTAGATTCTGTTGCACAGTCTCAAAAATCTTCTACTTGCATGATCCCCCCTCCGCCATGTAGTTATATTCAGAGAGGGACACGGTGGCTCAGTAACTAAGACACTGAGCTTGTTGATCAGAAAGGCCGGCAGATTGGCGGTTGGAATCCCTAGCGCCGCATAGTTCCGTGCGCCTTTGGAATTTAGTCATGCCGGCCATATGACCACGGAGACGTCTTTGGACAGCGCTGGCTTTTTGGCTTTGAAACGGAAATGAGCACCGCCCCCTAGAGTCAGGAATGACTAGCACCTATGTGCGAGGGACATCTTTACCTTTAGTTATATTCAGAGGCCTTTATTTAACAACATTTAGCATTTTCTGTCATTTAGGAGAGGAGGCTGTGACTTTTAAACCTGCTGAATCTCCTTAAAAAGTCTGAGCAGTTAATTAATTTTTATAGCTTAGAAAGAAATGGCATCGAAAGATAAATTACTATTTCCTGAATATCAACGAGAGAGGATACATTTTACGCCTCTGAGATTGCCTTTATTTTGCTTATTTCTACAATTATTTTTTCAAAGGGAACATATAATTTAAAATTGTAGCATAACATTGATCCCCTCATGAGAGAGATTACCAGGGAGGGTAGACAATTTTTATGTAAGCCATCTCCTCCGGGACTCAAACCCGGCTACCACACGTGCAGTGGCAAAATTCTGTGCTGCTGCACTGACCAGAAGGATAAATTTGTTTACAGAACTATAGCTGTCAACTTGCACCAAGTATTTGTAGATATCTCTTACAATTTTTAGAGAAATTATATTTACACACATACTTTATCTGCTCTCCAATCATGCAAACACAGGCATGATCCAAACTGTTTGAGACCATGTATTTTATTACCATGGATGTTATTATCCACTATTATTATTAGTACTATCTTTTAACATTATTGTAAACAGTGATGATTCTTGTCTATTGTTGGTCTATGATCGTAATAAAGTTCTAGTCTATTATATATATATTTATCAGCACAAATACAACACAAATGTAACAAAGGCAACAGTAAAAATATTGGGTTTCTGTCTGGATGGTCTCTTGTGACGAGCCGATAAACAGAGAATGGAAGCAGTCTGCTTCCTCCCATATTTGGGCATACCAGGGGTTGTGACACTAAATACATACCTACTTCCCTGGCTCAGCTGATAAGGAGGAGAACCTTGTGTCTTAGTGGTTAACACAACTGCTTAATATGTAATACAGCACAGGTTCAAATCCCAGTAGGGGTATGGCTAGCTGATGAGAGCTAAATAGCTTGAAATAGATCTATACTAGTCTCCCTTTATTTATTTATCAGCACAAATACAACACACACACACACACACACACACACACACACATATATAACAAAAAGGCAACAGTAAAAATATTGGGTTTCTGCCTGGATGGTTTCTTGTGACGAGCCGAAGGACAGAGAATGGAAGTAGTGATCTTCCTCCCATATTTGGGCATATCGGGGGTTGTAATTGTAATATATATATATATATATATATATATATATATATATATATATATATATATATATATGTATATATATATATATGTTATATTTGTGCTGATAAATAAATAAAGGGAGACTAGTCTAGATCTATTTCAAGCTATTTAGCTCTCATCAGCTAGCCATACCCTTGCTGGGAATCGAACCTGTGCTCTATTGCCTCTTAGGCAGATGTGTTAAACATTGAGCTACAGAGCTCGACTCCTTATCAGCCAGGCCAGGGTGAAAGGTATATGTTTAAAGTCACAACCCCTGGTATGCCCAAATATGGGAGGAAGATCACACTTCCATTCTCTATCCTTCGGCTCGTCACAAGAGACCATCCAGACAGAAACCCAATTTTTTTTTTACTGTTGCCTTTTTGTTACAAATGTTATATTTGTGCTGATAAATAAGGGTTGTGACTTTAAATATATACCTTTCACCCTGGCCTGGCTGATAAGGAGTCGAGCTCTGTAGCTCAATGGTTAACACATCTGCCTAAGAGGCAATAGAGCACAGGTTCGATTCCCAGCAAGGGTATGGCTAGCTGATGAGAGCTAAATAGCTTGAAATAGATCTAGACTAGTCTCCCTTTATTTATTTATCAGCACAAATGTAACATTTGTAACAAAAAGGCAACAGTAAAAAAATATTGGGTTTCTGTCTGGATGGTCTCTTGTGACGAGCCAAAGGATAGAGAATGGAAGTGTGATCTTCCTCCCATATTTGGGCATACCAGGGGTTGTGACTTTATGTGTGTGTGTGTGTGTGTGTGTTTTATTTCAGACATTTCCTTTCTATGTTCAGCAGTGTACTCTCTAGGTGTGCCCTGACCAAAAAATAGCCAACATCTTAAGAAACTCCAAAGACAAGATCCAGTTAGAAAACCAAGGAGTCTACGAAATACCATGCAAAATCTGCCCTGCAACATACATAGGAAAAACGAACAGGAAAATAAATGCACGCATCGCAGAACACAAGAAAGCAGTCAGAAAAGAAGAAAAAACTTCCTCCCTTTTCCAGCACCTTAAAGCAACAGGACATGAAATTGATTTTGAAGGAACCAAATTAATCTCCAAAACTGAACACTTCAACAAGAGAATAATTATGGAAGCCATCGAAATAGAGAAACACGCCCACAACATGAATAAATGTGATGAAACCTCCCGCCTACCAGACATCTGGAAACCAGCCCTAGTCAGCAAATGAGTCCCAGCCACGAAAACCGACACCGGACCCAGAAGAACACAGGAAGCAACCACAAATCACCCTCACCAGACTCAAACCCAAACCTATCCCATAGACCAAATGCAACCAGCATCCAGAAGCCAAACCACGCGGCATCACAAACTGCTGCACCCCTCTCCGACCCGCAAACTGATACACGCCATGAACACATGGCCAGACCGCAAATTCGGAGCCAAACCAAAATCCGGGATGTTACACCAGAGTTATGCTAGAACATACACACCAGGGGTGGGTTTCTCGCCCCGTTCTAACCGGTTCAGTTGGAACAGGGCCGGCGGCGTCCTCGTGCACGTACGCGGCGCACGCATGGGTACTAGCGTCTGTGCGATGCTCCAGCTGCTCCTGGAGGATCGCACAGGCGCTGTATGCATCCTGCGCATGCATGGAAGCGCAGAACTCGTCAAAACCGGGTAAGGAGCGCGGGCGGGCGGGTGGGCCAGTCGCCTATATATATATATATATATATATATATATATATATATATATATATATATATATATATATATATGTGTGTGTGTGTGTGTGTGTGTGTATGTATGTATATATATATATATGTGTGTATGTATGTATGTATGTATGTATATATGTATATGTATATATATATATATATATATATATATATATACTTAAAGTCACAACCCCTGGTATGCCCAAGTATGGGAGGAAGGTCACACTTCCACTCTCTGTCATTAGGCTCGTCACAAGAGTCCATCCAGACAGAAACCCAATATTTTTTACTGTTGTCTTTTTTGTTACATTTGTTATATTTATGCTGATAAATAAATAAAGGGAGACTAGTATAGATCTATTTCAAGCTATTTAGCTCTCATCAGCTAGCCATACCCAAGTTTTTGGGAATCGAACCTGTGCTCTATTGCCTCCCAGGCAGGGAGTTAACCATTTGAGCTACAGAGACCGACTCCTTTATCAGCCAGCCAGGGTGGGAGGTATATACTTAAAGTCACAACCCCTGGTATGCCCAAGTATGGGAGGAAGGTCACACTTCCACTCTCTGTCATTAGGCTCGTCACAAGAGTCCATCCAGACAGAAACCCAATATTTTTTACTGTTGTCTTTTTTGTTACATTTGTTATATTTATGCTGATAAATAAATAAAGGGAGACTAGTATAGATCTATTTCAAGCTATTTAGCTCTCATCAGCTAGCCATACCCAAGTTTTTGGGAATCGAACCTGTGCTCTATTGCCTCCCAGGCAGGGAGTTAACCATTTGAGCTACAGAGACCGACTCCTTTATCAGCCAGCCAGGGTGGGAGGTATATACTTAAAGTCACAACCCCTGGTATGCCCAAGTATGGGAGGAAGGTCACACTTCCACTCTCTGTCATTAGGCTCGTCACAAGAGTCCATCCAGACAGAAACCCAATATTTTTTACTGTTGTCTTTTTTGTTACATTTGTTATATTTATGCTGATAAATAAATAAAGGGAGACTAGTATAGATCTATTTCAAGCTATTTAGCTCTCATCAGCTAGCCATACCCAAGTTTTTGGGAATCGAACCTGTGCTCTATTGCCTCCCAGGCAGGGAGTTAACCATTTGAGCTACAGAGACCGACTCCTTTATCAGCCAGCCAGGGTGGGAGGTATATACTTAAAGTCACAACCCCTGGTATGCCCAAGTGTGGGAGGAAGGTCACACTTCCACTCTCTGTCATTAGGCTCGTCACAAGAGTCCATCCAGACAGAAACCCAATATTTTTTACTGTTGTCTTTTTTGTTACATTTGTTATATTTATGCTGATAAATAAATAAAGGGAGACTAGTATAGATCTATTTCAAGCTATTTAGCTCTCATCAGCTAGCCATACCCAAGTTTTTGGGAATCGAACCTGTGCTCTATTGCCTCCCAGGCAGGGAGTTAACCGTTTGAGCTACAGAGACCGACTCCTTTATCAGCCAGCCAGGGTGGGAGGTATATACTTAAAGTCACAACCCCTGGTATGCCCAAGTATGGGAGGAAGGTCACACTTCCACTCTCTGTCATTAGGCTCGTCACAAGAGTCCATCCAGACAGAAACCCAATATTTTTTACTGTTGTCTTTTTTGTTACATTTGTTATATTTATGCTGATAAATAAATAAAGGGAGACTAGTATAGATCTATTTCAAGCTATTTAGCTCTCATCAGCTAGCCATACCCAAGTTTTTGGGAATCGAACCTGTGCTCTATTGCCTCCCAGGCAGGGAGTTAACCATTTGAGCTACAGAGACCGACTCCTTTATCAGCCAGCCAGGGTGGGAGGTATATACTTAAAGTCACAACCCCTGGTATGCCCAAGTATGGGAGGAAGGTCACACTTCCACTCTCTGTCATTAGGCTCGTCACAAGAGTCCATCCAGACAGAAACCCAATATTTTTTACTGTTGTCTTTTTTGTTACATTTGTTATATTTATGCTGATAAATAAATAAAGGGAGACTAGTATAGATCTATTTCAAGCTATTTAGCTCTCATCAGCTAGCCATACCCAAGTTTTTGGGAATCGAACCTGTGCTCTATTGCCTCCCAGGCAGGGAGTTAACCATTTGAGCTACAGAGACCGACTCCTTTATCAGCCAGCCAGGGTGGGAGGTATATACTTAAAGTCACAACCCCTGGTATGCCCAAGTATGGGAGGAAGGTCACACTTCCACTCTCTGTCATTAGGCTCGTCACAAGAGTCCATCCAGACAGAAACCCAATATTTTTACTGTTGTCTTTTTTGTTACATTTGTTATATTTATGCTGATAAATAAATAAAGGGAGACTAGTATAGATCTATTTCAAGCTATTTAGCTCTCATCAGCTAGCCATACCCAAGTTTTTGGGAATCGAACCTGTGCTCTATTGCCTCCCAGGCAGGGAGTTAACCATTTGAGCTACAGAGACCGACTCCTTTATCAGCCAGCCAGGGTGGGAGGTATATACTTAAAGTCACACCCTGGCTGGCTGATAAAGGAGTCGGTCTCTGTAGCTCAAATGGTTAACTCCCTGCCTGGGAGGCAATAGAGCACAGGTTCGATTCCCAAAAACTTGGGTATGGCTAGCTGATGAGAGCTAAATAGCTTGAAATAGATCTATACTAGTCTCCCTTTATTTATTTATCAGCATAAATATAACAAATGTAACAAAAAAGACAACAGTAAAAAATATTGGGTTTCTGTCTGGATGGACTCTTGTGACGAGCCTAATGACAGAGAGTGGAAGTGTGACCTTCCTCCCATACTTGGGCATACCAGGGGTTGTGACTTTAAGTATATACCTCCCACCCTGGCTGGCTGATAAAGGAGTCGGTCTCTGTAGCTCAAATGGTTAACTCCCTGCCTGGGAGGCAATAGAGCACAGGTTCGATTCCCAAAAACTTGGGTATGGCTAGCTGATGAGAGCTAAATAGCTTGAAATAGATCTATACTAGTCTCCCTTTATTTATTTATCAGCATAAATATAACAAATGTAACAAAAAGACAACAGTAAAAATATTGGGTTTCTGTCTGGATGGACTCTTGTGACGAGCCTAATGACAGAGAGTGGAAGTGTGACCTTCCTCCCATACTTGGGCATACCAGGGGTTGTGACTTTAAGTATATACCTCCCACCCTGGCTGGCTGATAAAGGAGTCGGTCTCTGTAGCTCAAATGGTTAACTCCCTGCCTGGGAGGCAATAGAGCACAGGTTCGATTCCCAAAAACTTGGGTATGGCTAGCTGATGAGAGCTAAATAGCTTGAAATAGATCTATACTAGTCTCCCTTTATTTATTTATCAGCATAAATATAACAAATGTAACAAAAAAGACAACAGTAAAAAATATTGGGTTTCTGTCTGGATGGACTCTTGTGACGAGCCTAATGACAGAGAGTGGAAGTGTGACCTTCCTCCCATACTTGGGCATACCAGGGGTTGTGACTTTAAGTATATACCTCCCACCCTGGCTGGCTGATAAAGGAGTCGGTCTCTGTAGCTCAAATGGTTAACTCCCTGCCTGGGAGGCAATAGAGCACAGGTTCGATTCCCAAAAACTTGGGTATGGCTAGCTGATGAGAGCTAAATAGCTTGAAATAGATCTATACTAGTCTCCCTTTATTTATTTATCAGCATAAATATAACATATATATATATATATATATATATATATATATATATATATATATATATATATATATATACATATATATATATATACATACATACATACATACATACATACATACATACATAAAGATTATTTTTTTTTTTTAAAAAAAGGAGAGACACCATTGCTGATTCCGGACAGTTAATCTTCCCTAAAGACCAAGGCCATCAACTGTTATCTCTCTCTGTTTTTTTCTCTCAACTTAAATAAAAATAAATGAATGGCAGCAAAGGATTAGATTAATATTCTTTGAGTATTAATGCAAAGATTATTTTTAAAGCCTTATCTCTCTTCTAACAGGCCGCTATACTCGGTTTAAGTGGGGGGGGGGGAACCTCAGTTGTTAGGTTGTGGCACGTAACTTTGTACCTTGAAGCACATTTTTTATAGGCCGTGTCATTATTGTTGAAATGGGGACAGTGGAATGTGTTAATGGCTGTAAAACTATCGAAGCTCTTTAATTGCTACTTTCTCATTCAGAATATTTATTCCCATTGTGATGTTGGGTCAGTATCTTAAGGCAGGCAGTTGCTACCTTATTTATAACACTGCTCACACGAACGGTTATATCACAAGATTCCTGGGGGTGATTGTAACAGTTATTTGGAAGCTAAGAGCTCTTATAATCTGCAGGATGCTATCCACAAATTTCATTTTAGGGCCTTAATTAGGCAGCTGGAAAATCTGATGGCTTCATTACATTTCCCTCTTTAACTCTCTCTCCATGAAAACACACATTCATAAACTCCATCCTTTCCTCTCTCAACCTTCCCAAGCTTTGCATATATTGGATGGGGTGCTCCCTTGACCCTGTTTTTCACTCTTGATTTCTAAAATTAATTCAGCAATTCAGATAGGCCTTTCTAGTTGCATATTCTGGCCACTTAGCAACAAACTGGAGATGATATTGTCTTGTCCATTTCTACAGCATGGAATAACATTAGTATTAGGAATATGTCTTCTAAAAAATATTCATGGCACAACACAATATGGTGGGGAGCAGCCGGTAAGTCAGAAAATTCTTCCAACTAGTAACTTATCATTATCATTTTAGTCATTGTCTATCCAGTGCAGAATGAAGGCTTCTTCTGCATGATTTTAACCAATATGGTCCTGAGATTTCTTTTGCCAGTTGGGCCCACAATATTTGCTGAGGTCATCAAATCCATCTTGTTTTAGGTCTGGAAATGGGCTGGTCACATAGCAAGAAGAACTGATGGCAGGTGGTCCAAGGCAGTCATAGAGTGGATTCCACGCAGGGGTGGGTTTCAACCGGTTCGTGGCGGTCCCTGCGAACCGGTTGGTCGGCGAACCCGGAAGTAAGTAACTTCCGGGAACGGAGAAGGGCGCGCCCGCCCGCCTGCGGTCCTTACCCGGTTTTGACGAGTTCTGTGCTTCCACGCATGTGCAGGACGCATACAGCGCCTGCGTGACCATCCAGGAGCAGCTGGAGCGTCGCGCAGATGCTAGTACGCATGTGTGCACAGCGCGTGTGCACGAGGACGCCGCCGGCCCCGTTCCAACCGAACCGGTTGGAACGGGGCGAGAAACCCATCCCTGATTCCACATGATAAAAAGTACTCATGAAAATAACTAATATACTTGCTATTCTTCGGGAAGTTTTTCTTCTTTTCTTCGGAATATTCCAAATAGTGTCCTGTTAAGGAGAACTCCAATCCTGATGGCTGTCTTGACATACTGTATATATGGTACTTTGCATGGATGTAAAGACAAGAAACAATGAATGGAAACTAATCAGGGATAGAACCTGGAATTAAGGAGAAACTTCCTAAAAGTGAGGACAATTAACCAGTGGAACTGTTATGTATTGAATGTATATAGTTGTGTTAACTGTTCTAAAGTGAAACTAACCTTTAGATGACCCTAACTGTTAACTGTGCTAAAGTGAAACTAACCTTTAGATGACCCCCAACTGTTTTGGAGGGAAATGTAGAACATTTATATTTGGACGGGCTTTTTCTAGTTCTATGATAGGTTAATGATTAGGGTTCACTTAACAGGTGGGTCACTGAAATGTATAGATACATGAATGAGGGGACGTTTTTGTTGTTTTTTCCTTGCTATTTGAATAAGAAATTTCAAATGCAAAGCATAATATTACTTCTATTGTAATACGAGACATCATTCATACCACTGACTTCTGTGAAGTATCTGTTTTATGATGCATTGCTTGAATATAAATGATTTGGTATACAATTTTCCAGAGAGCCTTACTTACTTATTTAAGACCTTCTTTAAACTGTCTCTCACACCTAATAATCAGAATAGAGGTGGTTCTGCAATTATTCTGCCCTTCTGTTTCACAGGTTAAAATCAGCCGCTTGTATTTGCATGCAACTGAGAGTCAGCACAATTTGCAAAGTTGTGGTAGTCAATCATTTTATTTCAGTCACGGATCAATACAATTAATTTTGGGGGGGAGGAATCACATTTAACTCACTGAATATTAATGCCACCTTTACAGTGCAAGTTAGAACTTGACTAGAATAAAGAAGCTGTTCAATCATCTAACGCAAAGCAATGGTATCATCTAGGCATGCTATTGTGATCCACACCATTGCATTCTGTGCCGGTTCCATCTTATAGGCAACTTTAAAGAGCAGCCTTGGTCTCCTGCTTGGTCATCAAATAGGGGTTGACCAAGGTATTACTGATCGTCCTAACCAAACCTGCCACTTACATTTTGAGCAAGAATTAAGATTTAGAAGTATCTTCACAGTACATAAATTTTGTCTGGGGAAATGTTACCCACCTACAAGTAAACTACTCCAGATCTGGGGCTCTAACTGGTTAAGAGTTAAGTGAGAGTTGATTCTTTCCTATGCAGGCCAATAAAGCACCCAGATATTTGGAGAAAACCTTGATAAAGTCATTTGGGATGTCTGATTGAGAATCATCAGTAGGCTGATGATATTTTGCTCAGTGCTGGTGGATGAATTCCCTCAGCAGTTCATGTGCATGTTAAATAAGAGTAAGGAGAAAGTGGAGTCCTCAAGAACTCCAGAAGACAAGCATTTAGGGGTGAATTTAATCACCCTAAATCAACATCAAATGGAACTGGAGGAAGGATAAACCTTTCAGAATGATGCTCCCTCTCTAAGCTTGCTACACTAATCCTCTAAACTTGTCCAAAAGGGTACCAAAATCAATGCTATCAAAGGCCATTGGGAGATCAAAGATGGCCAAATGAATTTATCCCCATCGTTCCAGTCGTGCTAGAGGTCATCAGCCAGTGCTATCTCAGTACTATACTCACATTTGAAACCCAGCTGAAAAGTTGCCAAATCATCTGTGTCTTCTAGGGAGCTTTGAAGCTGCAACTGTCAGGTGCTCCTTCATTTAATAATCAGGAAATAAACCACTCAACTCCATTCTTAGAATTAAGTGTACTTTTACTAATTACAAACGATGAGTAGCAAAGCAAAGTTGAGTCTGATTAAATTAGCGTGAAAGCAATGGATATCATGTATAATTCGATATCATGTATAATAAGAGCCGAGGTGGCGCAGTGGTTAGGGTGCAGTACTGCAGGCCACTTCAGCTGACTGTTATCTGCAGTTCAGTGGTTCTAATCTCACGGGCTCAAGGTTGACTCAGCCTTCCATCCTTCCGAGGTGGGTGCAATGAGGACCCAGACTGTGGGGGCGATATGCTGACTCTGTAAACGGCTTAGAGAGGGCTGAAAGCCCTATGAAGTGGTGTATAAGTCTAACTGCTATTGCTATTGCTATTGCTAATTCAATCCCCTCCCCTTGGCACCCCATTTCATAATCCAATAATAATTCACCCAACTGTCAGGTGGGAGATATCTTCAAAAAACATCATCAGGCTGGAATGCCGGACAGTTGGCCTTGGCGGGAAACTCCCTTCCTCTACATGCGCAGAGAGATGGTCAGGACAGCTTCTAATAACACTCCTCCAGCACATGATTCCCCTCCCAAATACCATGCCCCCCCCTCCCCGTTTCAATGGCAGCCGAAAAGCAGTAGCGAAGCAGAGGCTGACAGCAACCCAACTACCTCCTCAGCAGTTTTCCACAAAAAGGGAAAGATGGAGACAGGACAAATGTTGTCTTGCACCATCAAATCCAGCAATGGCTTCTTAAGAACCTGTCCTGCAGCATCACGGAGTGGATCACAGTAACTTGAAAAGTCTTCACAGTAAAAATTAATCTGTCCTCTCTCTTCGGGAAAGGAGAGCTCATTATTGAATCCTGGATATGAGATGCTCACTTGTCATGCATGAGGCAAATGATCGATGGGCTATTACTGTTACTAGCTCTTCTCCTTGACATACACCAAGTCTAGGGTGGATTTGATTTAAATCAAGTTGACTTAAATCACAATTTAAATCATGATTTATATCACTAGGAAAAAGCCTTGATTTAAATCAGTGGTTCCCAAGGTGGGCGGTACTGCCCCCTGGGGGGTGGTGGGATGACTTAGGGGGCGCTAAGAGGCAAGAGGGGCGGCAGGGGGGCCCTAAGAGGCAAGGAAGGTGGCAGAGGAGTGCCGGAGGTGGCCCCCCTCACAGGGCGCAAGACTCTACTTGGAATGACAGGACCATAGAAGGGGATATAGTGTGTTGTGTGTAAATAACAAGCCCCAGAAAGGCCATCCAGCCTCCAGCGAGAGCCTCATACCAGTGATAGGGAAGAAACGGAGAAACGCACACCTATGGGCGCATTTAAAAGCAAAGCTGTGTGTTTTTTTCTTTTCTATTTTTTACTATTCCCTTTTTTTTGTTTTTTCTTTTACTTTTTTAACTTTAAAGTTAGCTGGCTTTATTATACTCAAGTGCTTGTTAAAGAACTATGCCGGGTATGGGACCTGGGAAGCCGTAAGGGGGTTAGGGAGGGGGGATTATAGGGGGGAGGGGGGAGGGTGGAATTACAGTTTCAATTCTTAGAACAATAAGAATTCACTTGTATACTGCGGCTCGTTTTTCTTTTTTTTCTTTTTCTCTTTTATTTTCTAAAAAATAAACTGAATAGATTAATTGTAGGGATACACCAAAGTGAGGAGAAGAGGGAAAGAAGAGGGAGAAGTAAAGAAGGAGAGAGAGGGGAATGTAAGGAGGGTGAGATGGAGGGAGGGGGAGATGTCTGAGGGGGAAGGGAAGTAGAAGAGGGGAATGCTGGAGGGGAGAAATGAAAGTTGGAGGGGGAGAAGAAAGGGTGTATGGGGGATTGAAGTGTCATGTTGGGTTTTTTTTTTTTATGGTGGATTTTTTCCCTTTTTTTGTTATTTGTTACGCACAGTATATAAGTGATTGTATAAAATGAAAATGAAAATGAAATAAAGAATTATTAAAAAAAAAAAAAAAAAAAGCAAAGCAGAAAAGCCAACTCGTTTCTTTCCCAAGGCTCCTTCTCCCCGCTTGGGAGCTCCTCTCGAAATCCTTACCCACAAACCAAGGGCTTTGTCTGGCTATTCCATTTTGTGCCCCTTCTCCCTGATTTATTTATTTTTTAAAAACCTGGATTGAAAAAAAACGATCCAGGGTCGCTGTAGGAGCCGAGCTTCCTTCGGCGAGTTGAGGCACCAAAGCCCAAGCATATCGGCCTCCTGTCTGCTTTGCAGCCCGGAAGTGGGAGAGCAGAGAGGCGGGTTCCTAAGCCCAGAAAGGAGGGAGGGAGAGAGAGAGACAGAGACAGAGAGAGAGACAGAGAGACAGAGAGAGAGACAGAGAGACAGAGAGAGAGAGAGACAGACAGACAGACAGACAGAGACAGAGACAGAAGGAAGGCACTGCCTGTCCCGTCATTAGAGCCTCTGTGACAGTAAATGGAATGGTTTCATTGGAAGTTGGGAAAAAATGGGCCATTTCAATATTTAAGGTTTAAATCTAGAAATCAGGGGTTCTAGTTTTGGGTACCACAAGTTCCCCCTGTGGCTTGTGCAGACAAAGAGAGTCTTGAGCTCTTCCTCTGCCTGAAACCAGGTTTTTAAAAACGGGGATCCTCCGGGTCCCACATCCTGGAGTTTTGCCCTACAATTTGGGAAGTAGCTGATTGCCACTTCCTTTGAAAAGACTTTTTTTTTTCTGGTATCACTTCATCAAGCCCATCCATCACATTAAGAATTTACTGAACAGTGAAGTAGTTACTAAATTTTACTGAGTTTACTAAGTTACTAGTTACTAAGGTTCTTGATAAATGACTATCAGACTTTGAAAACCTGGTATCACTGGATCATGTTCAACTATTTTGTTGAATTAACATTAACTAAAAAGGTTTTTAAATTGGATTTTGAATAAATGTGCAATTAATTGTTACAGTTTTGAATTTTATTGTTACTATCTTCCTTCCGTCATGCAAACCGCCCAGTCACATGACCCCCCCAGCCACGCCCACAAAGCCACACCCACAGAACCAGTAGTAAAAAAAAATGAATTCCACCACTGGGTGGGGGGCACTGAGGATCAGTTTGTAGCACCAAGGGGGCGGTGGACTGAAAATGTTTGGGAACCACTGATTTAAATCAACTCAATATAAATCATATTTTTAAGGAGCAACTGTCATCCTTGTCCCACAGCGGCTATTTCTCTGACCGCTGTTGATTCACCAACTGTCCCATTCACTTTAATGAGACGGCAGGTGATGCAGCAGTGACACAACAAGGTGAAGGACGTAGTGGGCAGCAGGTGAGTGGATGCCTACTAACAGGCTCTGCCATGATGCATCTGAAATGACAGGTGCTCTTTAATATTATATTTATAAGCTGCTTAGAAAGTTTCACTTTCATTTTTACTGCTTGCCTTTCCTCCTCACACTTACAGCCTGGTGGCACAGATGCATTTCTCTTCAAACAATCATACAGTTTGTAGTATATATAGATTTGCAAAACTATGGAATAAAGGAATATTCCTGATTTTTGTTTCATGATTTATCTCATGGTTACAGTGAACTTGTGTGAGTGCAGTGCATGTTATCTCAGCTTGCAAAGCTTGGATTCATTGAATGAGTTAACCAAAAATGTAAATATTGCAGAATATGCAGCCTCATGCTACATAACTAAGCTCCATTTCATGCTGAGCAAACTAAATTATTAATGTATCTTAAATAGAAAACTATATTTAGATAGATTTTTACTCCAAAAACACTTTATTAAAACACATTTGATAAAAAATAAAACAAATCCAAAGTAAATTTCAAAAAATCCAATTTAAATTTTTAAAAAATCTGGTTTTTTGAAGAATTTTTGGGGGGCCGTTTTTTTGCAAAAATGGGGGCGTTATTGCCTTCCCCAGCTGAAGCCTGCAGAGTGCTCCTAGGGGCTGGGGAGGACAAAAACTTTTTTCTTACTTACCTCTTCAAAATCGTGGTGCGTCTTATACACTGGTGCATTTTATAATCCGAAAAATTTGGTGTATATGTGTGTGTGTGTGTGTGTGTGTGTATATATATACATACATACACACACACACACACACACACACATATACATACATACAGAAGTTAATGGATCCTGCTGAATAAGTTACCTGTTTGTGCCTTCCTGATTTGATTGCTGCAACAAACTGACAGATATGAATATCTTTATATTAGCCTTAAGAAACTCTTTGCATACAGTTCTGTTATCAACTACATATGGTCTGTTTGCCAGGTCTATTTGGTCTTCTTTTAAGATATTTTTAAGTTATATTATTTGAAAATTATGTAGATTACACCAATCCTGTACTATATGTTTGAAGAATTCCATGCTTAATCCAGAATCAGCTTTCGATGCATTATTTTAAGAGAATTGCTAGCTGGCACTGAGTAGATTATCTGTTCTTTCATGACATGTCCTTTGTCCAAGCTGTGTGGCTAAACAGAATAATACCATAGTGGATTGGTTTTCCATTGCATTAGTAGAGAACCAGGGAATTTACATCAAGATGTCATAGAGTGACATACAGGGCGGGGCATAACCTTTTCCTAGGGGGTCACAGCAAGATCGACAGCAGTTTACAACTTCCGCGACACCTCATTTTAAAGCCCATAAAAAACTGAATTGAATGAGCTATTAAATGTTAAATTTGCTTTAAGAATGGCTGGAAAATTCGATTCGGAAGAACAAAGGATCATTGACAGAATAAAATGCATTGCCTTTCGAGAGGCTCGCGATGCTGGAGCGACGTTTATCAATCGAAAATGGATTGCAAACAAATTGAAACGTCATCCGGATTGGGTTACTGATAATTGGAACAAAACAGCCCAAGAATGTTTCACAAAATTTGGAGAAGGGCGTCCTCTGCAACTGTCCCAAGAAAGCAAAGCCATCATTGCAACTGGCAGTCGCAAACAACGAAAAGGAACCGAAAAGTGGCCCAAGAAATCCTTCAATTCGTGGAAAACGAGTTGATCAAAGGACAATCGGCCGATATCGAGAACGAGAAGGTTTGAAGCCATTCCACGTCATTTGCAAACCATTGAAAACTCAAACACACGTTCAAGATCGGCTTTGGTTGTGCGATTGGTTGTCTGAATGGACCGAGGAAGATTTTCTTCATTTGGCGCCATCTGACGAATTCTTCGTTTATGCCATTCGAAAACCGATTTCCAGAACGATCGAATTTGGGCTAAAGACGTCGACGACATCGCCAAACATGAACGATATCGACAAATCGTTCGCAATCCGACTTGCATCGGGATTTTCGTCATTTTCACAGCCAAGAAACTGCATTGGGTTTTGAAGGATAAAGGGGAATCCTGGGATGGCAGTTATTTCCGTGAGAAAATTTTATTGGAGAATGTCATTCCATTTCTCAGTGATCCAGACAATGTCTTGGTGGTTGGTGAGGCTGTCTTTCTTCATGACAAAGCTCCTTGCATGCGTGCAAATGCGACTCAGCAATTGTTAAAGGAAAACAATGTCGAATTTTGGGGCAATGACGTCTGGCCGGGAAATTCGCCAGATCTCAATCCGGCAGAGAACATTGGGGCCATAATTAAGGATGAAGTGGAAGCTCTGATGATTCAGGAGCAAGGTCAAAATCGATATTCGGTTGAAACTTTGAGAATGAATTTGGAAACTGTGTTGAAAAATCTGGAAAATCGAACGGAACTGTTTGAAGATTTGTTGTGTTCTTATCCACCTCGTTTGAATGCTGTTCGAAGGGCTAATGGTGGTCATACTGACTATTAAATCGTGTCAATAAACTCAGTTTTTGATGGGCTTTCGAATGGTGTATGAATTATTTGTGTTGTTATTACAAGTGTTGCTGTGACCCCCTAGGAAAGGTTATGCCCCGCCCTGTAGTTTTATATATTAAGCTAAAACAGGATAGTAATGGAACAGATATTGCATGCATTACTTGATACCTCAGCATAATGAAGTTGATAATCAACCCTTTCTTGCTGTTCTTTTAGTTGTCCAGTTAACCTGAACATTTCTTGTTGAATTATTCGCCATCTAGCCAGTGCAAAAGCTTTCTTCCTTTGCATTCCAACTAAGGCTCTATAACATTTAATTTTAAGTATTCTATGTTTCTTAACATTTCCCCTTCATACATATACGCACACATAGTGCCCAAACTGATAAAATCTGCATCTTGTGGATAAATGATGTAGTATGGGAGTGTGCATCCTACATAATTAATTCCCAAAAAATCAGTTATTTCTTTAGGAGCGTAAATAAAATATCTGGGGAAAGAAATTCCTCAATGTCTCTTCTTCTTTTTCATTCTGAACTCTTGCTCTGAATGTAGTAGTGGGTTTTGCTGTAGATTTTCATTCCCCCTCTATTAAGGGTATTGGTATCCCTGTTGATTAACAACAAATTGTTTTCCCATTTATTCGGTATAGTCTGAGGAACTTTATACATAAACACCAAGATTTTCCGTTCTCTTCTAAATTCCCTCTCCTATGTTACTGCAGGATTTTTGTAAAGGTGTTACTATTTCGTGTTGGATGGTGTTGGGTGCCAATTATAGCTAACAAGGATAATTTCATAAGCTTATAAAGAGCATAATTAAGCACAGATGATATTGGATACGTACTTTTTAAGGAGGTAAAGAACTGTGGTGGTGCAGTGGTTAAAATGCAGTATTGCAAGCTAATTCTGCCAACTGCTAGCAGTTCAATTCTCACCAGCTCAAGGTTGACTCAGTTTTCCATCCTTCCAAGATGGGTAAAATGAGGACCCAGATTGTTGGGGACAATATGCTGACTCTATAAACCACTTCAAGAATGCTGTAAAGTACTATGAAGCGGTATATAAGTCTAAATGCTATTGCTAAGTGCTATTGCTAAAATATGCTGTGAAAAGATTTATGGAATCTGGGATAGTAGCAATCCACAACTATGTATGTAAATCAGGGATTAGTAAATTGGCTAATTATTCAAATGCAGAGCAAAGGGACCTCTAATTTTGGGATGTCCTTGTGAATCAAGAACTCTCCCAATTACTCGTGGTTATTTGTTGCAAACATTAATGGAGCTGCCAAGCATAGTGAGAAAAGTGGCATTCAAAAATGTACTTTTTCTATTTTGCAAATGTTTCATGTCTTTAGCCTTGGAAAAATCTGCAGGGATTGCCTTACCTTGGAAAGTGTTCCCTGCACCAAAAAGTAATTACTGGACTTTGAAATAAATTGTGTTTGGTGCCAACCAGGAAGCCTGAACTGGTATCTTCTGAAGAAGGAATCCTTTTAACAATTAGGGAAGTGGAAAAGATCCTTTCTTTCTTTCTTTCTCCGCACTACCTATTTAGCATGCAGAGGGAGTTTCCACCGGCCAGCATCTTCCTGTCTCTCCTGCATCACATACTCAGTAAAGCAAGCAGCCTGCGGAAAACCCTGACAGTGAAAATGCTAGTGTTTGGGCAATAACCTTGATGGTGTTGCAAGGTTACTGGAAGTATTGAAGGAAGCGGCAAACTTTCATTTTGCATTCTCTTTTAAGTCTTGCTTGACCCCTTCCTCTCTGTGTAAGCCTGTCAGATATTGAAACACTGCTATCATATCTCTCCTGGTCCTTCTCCTCACTAGACTAGCTATGCCTGGTTCCTGCAACCGTTCATCATATGTTTTAGCCTCCAGTCCCCTAATCATCCTGGTTGCTCTTCTCTGCATTCTTTCTACAGTCAACATCTATTTTTTATAGTGTGGTGATCAAAACTAGATGCAGTATTCTAGTTGTGGTCTTATTAAGGGTTTATAAAGTGGTATTAGTACCGCATTTGATCTTGATTACATCCCTCTGTTAATGCAATTTAGGATTGCATTAGTTTGTTTGGCTGCTGCCACAGGCTGTTGCCTCGTATTTAATTGGTCCTCCACTAAGACTAAGTTGTACAAAGGGCATATGATTTCTGGTTCATTTGATAGGGTGCAACATTTTATAGTATAGTGTCTCACTTCCAATACTTAATCTGAGCTGAATATCTTTGTTTATATATTTCAAAAACTGGCTCTCTGGACTTGACACATGCAAATAATGTCATGTGAAAAGAAAGCAACATCAGAGTTTTTGCCTATTCTTCCTAATAGTGATATTTGCTTTTTAGTAAAGGTAAAGGTTCCCCTCGCACATATGTGCTAGTTGTTCCTAACTCTAGGGGGCAGTGCTCATCTCCATTTCAAAGCCAAAAAGTCAGCACTGTCCGAAGACGTCTCCGTGGTCATGTGGCCGGCATGGCGAAGGCGCACGGAACGCTGTTACCTTCCCACCAAAGGTGGTTCCTATTTTTCTACTTGAATTTTACATGCCTTCAAACTGCTAGGTTGGAAGAAGCTGGGACAAGTAATGGGAACTCACTCCGTTATGTGGCGCTAGGGATTCAAACCACCAAACTGTCAACATTTCTGATCGACAAGCTAAGCGTCTTAGTCACTGAGCCACATATTTGCTTTTTACTAGTCCTATGTTGCCTCCAGATGTGCTGTTCCTGAACTAATCTTGTTGAATTGTTAAATTGACTTTTAGGAAATTCTACACAAGTATGTTGTTAAATAATAATATTGTAAATGTTTCAATGCATTCAAGGTTTTTCTGCCCTTTGACCATTTTTAGAGGTTCATATTCCAACATTGGCTGTCAACAATTGTATAAAAATGGGTGTTCTGGCTGACTTAAACTTGAACTTTTCAAATTTAACGTTCTTATAAAGAGATGATGTTTGAAACATGTTGAATGTAAAACACAATTTACATTTGAAACAGTTCTGATTTTTCTGAAAGCATTTCTGGTGCAAAGCTCCTGTTTCAATCTTGCAACATTTCCATTATCATCAGAACAGCATTTTGGAGGTTTATAGTGAGGTTGGAACAGCCATTGAAAGCTACAACAATGTATTTTAAACTCAAAATATTTCAAATTCAGAACACTTTCATATCTTTACATAATTTTTAAAGGTAAAGATTGCCTGGAATTAAGGTCAACTTGTGTGGCTGCATGGACATTTTTCTAAAGTAGCCATCATTGAAATTATACAACGTTCACGAATGCCAATATTTTAGCTTTCCTTCATGATCACAGAGATGTCTTCGGACAGCGCTGGTTCTTCGGCTTTGAAATGGAGATGAGCACCGCTCCTTACCTTAGAGTCAGGAACAACTAGCACATATGTGCGCGGGGAACCTTTACATTATAGTTGAACCAGCATCTGGCCTTTCATTGCTAGTATGGAGACTTGACTCTTTAGTTGCCATGGTACGTAGGAATGATCTTGGAAAACAGGAAGAAGAGCTGCAAACTGGATAGTAGTCATGTAAAAGATATAGTATTTCACCCTGGAGAACATAGATTAACGCCATAATTAACATCAGATTTACAACCAAGATGTAAACAGTACCCTAATCAAGGAGCTGCCAAAGAATCTAACAGTAAACAGGATCGAATCTGGGTCATTCATGGGACCAGAGATTTAGCATTCCACGCTTTCAAACTCATGCTGGAACCCATCCTCAGGGAACTTGTCTCTAACAGAGTGTGTGCTTCGAGCTATTCTGTGTGTGGTATTTATATGGTGCCTGTTGTGTGTGGTCTTCGGTTGATTGGGGTGTTGATGGCTGGCTATTAAGTTGTTGGTTGTTGTTTTCTTGTGCTGCCAAACCCTCTCCTTGGTAGTAAATCAGCACTCCTGTTGTCTGACAAGAGGCCCATTTCCAGGCGTTCAATCACTTCCCTGGCTGTTTTTGGTGCCTGCTCATCCAACAATCTTAGTAGCTGCTAAATTGAATATATGTCCTTGTTTATTGCAATATATTTGCTTTCATTCGTAACAGTATATAGCCCAACCAAAAACCACCAAATACTGACAGGGCAAGCCACTAGAATATAACCAGAAAGTCCAGTTGCCCATTGAAAAAGCACCTTTGACTGAGAATCTCCATAGATGCTAGAATATAAATTGAGATCCAAACCCACTCCCTATTAGCAGGATGATGTTACCTAGGTTGGGTAATGAAATGTCTGCAAGAAAACAATCAAGCTCAGAAAAGCATCAAGGACCACTGAAAGGTATCTTAGTTCAAAGAAGGAGAGAAGGAACTTCTGGTGGGCCTGGTAGGTCCATTTTTTGCCCTCCACAGGCTCCAGAGGCTTTCTAGGAGACTGGGGAGGGTGAAAACGGCCTTCCCTCCACCTGGAGGCCCTCCAGAGGCCGGAAACAGCCCATATTTAGACTTCTGGTGGGCCCAGTAGGACCACTTTTCACTGTCCACAGGCTTCAGAGGCTTTCTAGGAGCCTGGGGCAGGCGAAAAATGGTCCAACACGCAAACTGGAAGTTCAGGAACGGACTTTTGAGTTATCCGTTGGGCTGTTTTTCTCCCTTCGGAGGCATGGCGCTGGAGCTGACAGCGCATTGTGTCCCCTCAGAAATGGCTCTGCATGCCGTAGATTTGCCATCAAAGCAAAGGGTGCTCAATTATATTTATTTAAAAGACGTCTCCCAGTTTAGTAGCAAGAGTCTTGAAAAATCTTACCGCAAATTCCTTATTCAGCTAGAATTAGGCTGCATTTCTCTTGGGGCCTGATTAAGACTTTGTCTCCTTACATTCTGGCAGAATTAAGTCTGTTGTGGGACTCCTTAGCTCATCCCATGCTGCTGAATAGATTCTCTTCCAACCTAGAAAGACAAATTAATGACTGTTTGGCATCTTGTAGTCTCATCTGTCACCACTATCTGCTTTGGGAGTTGATAAAACCCTGGCTGAAGTAAACCAGAGGTTTGAATCTAGTTATCCAGTATGACAGAGGCAAAGTCCATTCCTTTTATAACACAATTATTCTTCCTCCTTGACTAACTCTTAGATATTTCTTTAACATAGGAAAGTTTTTACTTTGCCCTGAATTGAGGTACTACTTATGAGGACAACAGCTGGTCAAAAAGTGGGCTGTGAAAATATTTACAGACCCCTCACAACCTGGACATAAATTGTTTCAACTCCTACCCTTAAAATGCACTGCACACCAGAACAACTAGACACAAGGACAGTTTTTCCCCCAACGCCATCTCTCTGCTAAACAAATAATTCCCTCAACACTGTCAAACTATTTACTAAGTCTGCGTTACTATTACTATTAGTCTTCTCATCGTTGCTCTCACCCATCCCTTCTCACTTATGACTGTATGGCTGTAACTTTGTTGCTTGTATCCTTACGATTTATATTGATTGTTTCCTGGTATGATTTGATTGTTTATTTGTTTACCCTATGACTATCATTAAGTGTTGTATCTTATGATTCGTGATGAATGTATCATTTCTTGTATGCACACTGAGAGCATATGCACCAAAGACAAATTCCTTGTGTGTCCAATCACACTTGGCCAACTCACTCACTCACTCACTCTACCTACCTGCCTGCCTACCTACCTACCTAGTCTCCTGTATGAAAGATGAACTTCTTTCTGTTCAGGATCAAAAGCAGAATCTATATTACATCTATATTATTTAAATGCCCATAATGCATCCAATGGCAATTTCGTTTAATACTTACAATTGTCAATAGCTATTACTCTTCTGGGTGGACGTAATTCAGAAACTTCTAAGAAGGTTGCAAAATTTGCATCAATAGCATTAGTTATTACAAACTATCTGGTACCTTCCTAATTATTTGTTGCTAATTGTTTTAGGATTTTCTCACAATTTTTTTAAAATTTATTTTTGTGGATATTGTATTGTATGCTGGGTTTTTTGGGGGGGGGTGGTCTTGGAGCATAAATCAGTTGATTGAACTGGACACCTAAGCAAATAAATAGCAATAGCAATTAGACTTATATACTGCTTCACAATGCTTTACTCTAAGCAGTTTACAGAGTCAGCATATTTCCCCCAACAATTTGGATCCTCATTTTTACCAACCTCGAAAGGATGGAAGGCTGAGTCAACCTTGAACCTGGTGAGATTCGATTTGCCAAATTGCAGGCAGCTGGCAGTCAGCAGAAGTAGCCTGCAGCTCATCTGTCAGTCACTCAATCCATCAATCACTTTAAGACTTGTGGACTTCAACTGGACTTCTCCATGCTGGCTGGGGAATTCTGGGAGTTGAAGTCCACAGGTCTTAAAGTTGCCAAGGTTGGACACCCCTGATTTAAACAATACATCTCTAAATAGAAGCATTGCATAGTGCGATTACTAACTTCAGTAACTATGAATTAGTTTTTTTATGGTATTAAAATTGTTTATTTGTTACTTTTAAGTTCTTTTACAATTTAATAGTGAAATAACCCAGTTTTAAAAAGTGTTCGGCTGTTTATTTATCATGAAATATGGTGTAAAGTTTTGAAATTGTTTTTCTGAAATCTGGTACATTAGAACTCTGCAGTAAAACCAACAAGCATGAGTAGTTTGATGAATTATGTACAAGTAGCAAGTGAAGTGGCATTTATCAATATTCTTTGCAATCCTTTCCTACAATAACTGATGGTTAGATGAAGCAAGCATGTTTAACAACTTGTATTGAGCATGGTTTTTAACCCTGTATTGGCAGAGCCCTTGCTGTTCATTTCTTGGTTCCATGAAAACATCTAGTGTCAACATTCAGTGCATCTCTAGAGGCTATTAGAGAAACAAAGGTAATTAGGGGACTGGAGGCTATATACAACGAACAGTTACAGGAAGTGGCTATGTCTAGTCCAGGAGTCGGCAATCTTAAACACTAAAAGAGCCATTTGGACCAGTTTCCCACAGAAAAGAAAACACCGGGAGCCACAAAACCCTTCCCGTGCCTGACTATTTTCTGAGTAGCCACAAAACTAGCATATGTAGTTGAATTAAATGTTCTGTTTTCTACTGAAACTTTTCTTTTCTTGGATTTATTCATGGTTGGCCTACTGGGGCGGGGAGGGGGTCGAAAAGCTCAATAAATTGCATGCCAGCGGGTGTCGCACATTGACAGTTGTGACACATATTTTGAATGACAGGGAGCTGCAGCAGAGGGATGAATGAGCCACATGCGGCTCCAGAATCATGGGCTGCTGACTCCTGGTCTAGTCTAAATAATGGAAGGATTAGGAGTGACATGATAGCAGTCTTCCCAATGTTTGAGTGGATGTTACAAAGAAGATGGGGTCAACCTCTTCTCCAAAGCACCTGAGGGCAAGACAAGAAGTAATGGAGGGAAGCTTAACAAAGGGAGATCCAACCTAGAACTTAGGAGAAATTTCCTGTCAGTGGAAACATTTAATCAACGTAGTAGCTTGCCTCCGGAGGTGGTGGGAGCTCTTAAGAAGAGAGGCTTTTAAGAGGAGATTGAACAGCCATGTGTCCAGAATGTCATAGTTTCTTCTGTTTGAGCAGAGGGTTGCACTGGAAGACCACCAAGTTTCCTTCCAATTCTGTTATTCTGTATTCTTTTCTGTGCTTTGCTCTGGCAGTCCTACAGGAAGTCATATCTGTACATGTACATATCTCTGCTGATGAGGAGGGTAATTTTGCATTAATGTGAATGCTTTGCACCATTTGGATGGTGTGTGTGTGTGTGTGTGTGTGTGTGTACATACTAGACGGTCCCTTCAATCTCCATGTATGCACTGAAAGCCTAAAGCTGCTGTCCTTTGGATACCTTCCACAAAAGGACATTCTCAACATTTCTTTGGATAACTTCTTATCAGTGGTGGGATTCAAATTTTTTACTACTGGTTCTATGAGTGTGGCTTGGTGGGCATGGCTTGGTGGGTGTAACAGAGAAAGATTACTGCAAAATCTCCATTCCCTCCCCACTCCAGGGGAAGGATACTGTAAAATCTCCATTCCCTCCCTACTCCAGGGGAAGGATACTGTAAAATCTCCATTTCCTCCCCACTCCAGGGGAAGGATACTGTAAAATCCCCATTCCTCCCCACTCCAGGGGAAGGATACTGTAAAATCCCCATTTCCTCCCCACTCCAGGGGAAGGATACTGTAAAATCTCCATTCCCTCCCCACTCCAGGGGAAGGATACTGTAAAATCCCCATTTCCTCCCCACTCCAGGGGAAGGATACTGTAAAATCCCCATTTCCTCCCCACTCCAGGGGAAGGATACTGTAAAATCTCCATTCCTTCCCACTCCAGGGTAAGGATACTATAAAATCTCCATTCCTCCATGCTCCAGGGGAAGGTTACTGCAAAATCCCCATTTCTTCCTGATCAGCTGGGACTCAGGAGGCAGAGAATAGATGGGGAGGGGGCAGTCAGAGCTATTATTTACTGGTTCTCCGAATTACTCAAAATTTCTGCTACCGGTTCTCCAGAACTGGTCAGAACCTGCTGAATATCACCTCTGTTTCTTACCATAAGTCCATGTGGTGTGATGTATGGAGGGATGCACTCAATATAACAAATACATTGCCCCACGTCTTTTAGAGCTAGTCAAGTAGACAGTCATGGTAAGAGTGTGGTTTTTTTGCCAAAAAGTCTTTACTTGATTTTGCTCTTGCAGTTAGGAGTGGATGTGTTGAAGTCTTTGGACTTTTTCCAGATGGATATTTTAATGTGATCGGTTGGATTATATTTTATGAAATTGTGCAGGGGTAACCAAGGTACTGGCGGAAAGATCACTGCTTCTCAGAAATAAAAATATAATTCATGTACTTGCAACTATATACCGGTAGTCCTCAAGTTACAACAGTTTGCTTAGTGACTGGCACTAAAAAAAGTGTCTTATGACTGTTTTTCACACTTATGACCGTTGCGGCATCCCCATGGTTACATAATCAAAATTCGGACACTTGGCAACTGATTCATATTTATGACGGTTGCAATGTCCCAGGGTCATGTGATCCCATTTTGCAGCTTTCAGTGGGGAAGCCAGATTCACTTAACAACCGTGTTACTAACTTAACAACTGCAGTGAGTCACTTAACAAACATGGCAAGAAAGGTCATAAAATAGGGCAAAATTAACTTAATAAATGTCTTACAGCTCGTGGTTGTAAGTCAAGAACCACCTGTAATGGATCATTTAACACTCCATCTCTGGATATTTTAAAGAAGAAGTTGGACAGCCATTTGTATGTTTGGTAAGGGGACTAGAAGACCACTAAGATTCTTCCAACTCGGTTATTCTGTATTCTGTAAATTATCAACTTACTAGCACTAACTTACTGTACTAACCTGTGCTGTACAGTAATGAGTCACCATTATGCAGTTGTATTACTAATCTCAAAGGGCAATATAACAACGCCCAGAGAAATCCATAACTCTTAGTCACTCAGAATTGTATAACTTTCTATCTCTAAGGGGTTGAACTAAGAATAGAAACCAGATTATAGGAAGAGAACATGAAATGAAGTTTATATATCATTTATGTCATGGCATTTGGTTCTGTCTCCCCTCTGGTGGACACCCACTGTAAAGCTCTGAAATAAGTAACGTTTTGTGAGACAGGTTACACCAATTGATCACATTTCTCTCAATTCTTTGGCATGGTATGTCTGTCTGTGTGCACACGTTTTTTTTCACAGGGGAAAAGATGGTGGGTTTTGACCATATATTTCTGCTTCTGTAGTCATTGAGATAGAATTGGAAGTGGGGAAAGGAGGAAGTGTTTATTTTTCCTAACAATCTTTGCAGCTAATTCACCATCATATTGTTGGAAGAAATGTCCATCTGGGCTCTGTGGGGAGAAAGACACTGGAAACACGGAGGCCGATGAGAAAGCTGGTTTAATGGAGCAGAACCATTAAGCAGATGGTCTTGGTGCAGCTGAACACATGGGGTGGAGAGTGAGTGTTATTTATACCCTCTCTTGGGCTTTGAACTTGAGCCTCCTGTTTCTGTGGCAAGGAATGTATCCTATTGGTTGCAGACTCCTATGTGGAGTCATGTTTGTCTGAATCGAGTTTGGTTGAACCTCGCTGGGTGATGTAATAACGGGGCTTGGTTGTGCCATGTGGTGAGTTCTGTTGCTAGATGGGTAGAGGGCTAATCCTATTATGTCCTGAGGGTTATGTCTTAATCATATCAGCCTGGAGCTGAGGTCTTTTGTTTTGTAATTAGGCTGGCCCATTTCTTCTCAATGGACACCAAATATCTGCTTGGGACAGTGAGCTGCTCTTTGTCTTTAAAAACCTGTTTCTCCTTTTCTCATCCAGGGAAATATAATATTCCGCCTTTTTAATATTTCCTGAAATATTTCATTCTTCTAGGCGGGGTGGGTGCCAGCTTTCTTCAATACGAAGCAACACAAAATACGATTTCACATGATACGCAAACTTTGCTACCGCGTACAGACTATTAAAGAAAGCGGTCAAACTCTTTGTTTCGTGTAATATTAAATTCTTAGAGTAAGCTAGATTCGGCTGCTCGTTTTACCTTTATTTTTTGCAAAATCAAGAACGTGAAATGCAGGCTGTGCTCTGTTTCCAAATTCTCAGTACAAAAAAATTTATCCCAGATAGGTCACTTGGTGGGCCAAATGAATCCATTCCATTGCCATTAGTGGTCCATGTTTATGTGTGTTTATGTGTGCTGAATTACTAATGTCAGCAAGAGTAAGACAGGAGTGCCTAATTAGAGCACTATTCCATATGAACAGGTTGACAGCTGATATGAAGTACAGAAATGTCTTAAATAAATAATAAACAATCCTTTGCACACACAACAAGAACACACCCTGTGGAAAAATCTTGCCATTTTGCTAAACATTGAATTGACAGAGAAGCACTATATTAAGCTTCACCTGCTATTTCATAGTCTGCTTTTATCTGAAGAAATTGGGTTCCCCCCCCCCCCAAGAAGGTAGCTTCAAGTAACAATTAGCTGAAAATATGTTCAAATGTAACAAAAGGTAGTTAGTTACAGGGCATCCCAAAGGTGTTCTTTTTCAAAAGGCACCTGGACTTTCTTTGTTTTTCCTTGAAGATGTTTTGCTTCTTATCCAAGAAGCTTCTTCAATTCTGACTCAGTCAACAGTTCTGAGTCAGCCAGAACTGAAGAAGCTTCTTGGATGAGAAGCAAGGTTCCACCACAAAACCGCGTTCGACTAAAGGGCGCTCGACGAAACCGCGTAGCTGACGTCATCACAGCGTGACAACAGCGTGGAGAAAAAAGCATGCTGTAAACGCTAAACCTAAAATTAACCCCTAAACCTAACCCCCCTAAACCTAACCCTAACCTAACCTTAACCTAACGCTAACCTAACCCTTAACCTAACACTAAACCTAATCCTAACCCTTAACCTAACCCTAACCCTAACCCTAACCCTTAACCTAACCCTAACCCTTAACTTAACCCTAAACCTAACCCTAAACCTAACCCTAAACTTAACCCTTACCTTAACTTGAATCGGCTTGCTTTCAAAGCGCTATTTAAAGCACCCTTCTTTCTCCTGCTCGCTGTTGTCGCCCTGTTGATGACATCAGCGACGCTGTTTTCGGGCGCCTTTTAGTCGAGCGCGGTTTTGCCGTGCCACGGAGAAGCAAAACGTCTTCAAAGAAAAACAAAGAAAGTCCAGTTGCCTTTTGAGAAAACTACCTTTGGGACAACCATGACTAGGATGACTGAGAATCTCCGTAGACATGTAACTAAGGGCAATGGCTATTACATAAAATATCTGTAATCGAGTGTTAGGTTTTGGGGGGTTCTGTTCTTAGGAGTGAACCCCCACCACAATTGTTTTTTATAGACTAGAAAAGCAGTGGTTTAATTGATCATATCATTGCTAGTTATTCTTCCACTTGTTATTTAACATACAGTAACCATATCTGCAGATTTCAAGTAAACTTATAAAGAACTTTGTGCCCCAAATCAATTGCCAGATCATTTCAGTTGGTTTGGGGTATTTCTAAGGTGAACTGATTTTTGAGGCCTGTTGAGTGTTAAATTTTAAATCATAGAGTAAAGATAAACCTAATTAAACTATGCAACAAATTTTATGTTCCGATGGGAATAATTGAATGACTGTTTTCCCCCCTTAGGACAATATATATGAAAGAAAGGTTGCATTAAAACTTTTGCTTTTAATGTTGCTTTTATAGGTAGCCAACATAGTTTAGATGCAATTTGGCTTGATAACATTTGCTTTAATATAGAATCTTAAAATCTTAATTTCTTTTTTGAAGGGAAACATTTCCTTACTGCAGGACATGAGATTCAGATGCATTGCTATCGGTCTTGATGCTTTTATTTGATTTGTATTCTCTGTGGATGGTTGTCAGATTGATATGTTAATGTACTTAAAAGTATATCTTTACCATAGGGAACTCTATGTTTTCAGTTTCATATCTTCAGCTTGCATTTATTTTGTGTTAATATTTTACTACTTTAGTAAACAACATTGACAAATACATTTCAGAACTGAAGAAAAACTATTAATAACCTTCATTTCTACACAGATAATCCTTCCTACAGGGGTTTATCAAAACATGTTTAAGTAAGCTGTCTCTGCATGATTCCCATATTCATAGTTGAATGTTGTTATCCAAAAGCTCTTTAAAGAAATCTTGTGCTGTGGAGTTTGCTAAAAGAAGCTTTGTGAATGAAATGTGAAAAATGAGTCAGGCTGAGTGCAAGCCCACTCACCCTCTGTTTACATTGCTTATTTTCCTATTTCTGCAGCAGAAGTGGTATCAGATCAGAATGAATAAAATCTTTCACCAAATCAGTTTTTGCAGAATTAAAACTGCAACTATTAAGCGTCAGTAATTTGATGTTCTTTATAAATAAATTCAATGAACTTTCAACAGTAGCTATAGATGGACTACAAAAATAGTAATTTTATGTTTCTTTATGTTGCTTATAAAGTTCAAACAGGCTCCATTGATGTAAGGAATGCAGTGTTCATATATGGTACATATAAATGTAGAATGTGATATAGCATTTTTGATGGTTTCTGAAGTTTATCTTGTGGGTATTGCTGAAAAGGACCTATTCATATTCAGGATCAAAAAACATTTGCAGTAGACTATTTATATAGATGTTATGAATTCATCATATACTTATGTAAATACACTTTTTTTTACGACTCGTCTACTTTTAATTTTCTTCTCTTTTTCCTCCTCTGGAACATACTGTTAACAGGACAAAGATATAAAACTGCTTACATTTCATTTTTAAGCCCTATCAATAAGTGCATCTTGGAATGCATAATTAGCTAATATCCAAGCTTGGCATATTGTTCTGTTGTCAATTGCTTCCAATTCTTTGTGTCCCAATTGACAACATTTTGTACAAGTTGGTCTAAAGAATATTCTGCATGGATCTTGTTTGAAAGAATTACTTTTGATTTGAGGGATTACCCTAGCTGGGACTCCAGTTGCAATCTGCCCACCTGCCCATCGATTCTTAGCTGAAAGCAGATTTGGCCCACAGGCCGTAACTGGCTGACACCTAGTCTAAAAGCAAAACAGAACAATAGAGTTGGAAGGTCTTCTAGTCCAACCCCTTGCTCAAGCAGAAAATCCTATAGAGAGACCGCCTCCTGCCGATCACTCCATAGACCGATTCGATCACACAGGTTAGGTCTCCTCCGGATTCCATCTGCCAGCCAATGTCGGCTGGCGGACTCCCCGGGGGAGAGCCTTCTCTGTCGCAGCTCCAGCCCTCTGGAATGATCTCCCCATGGAGATCCGGACCCTTACTATCCTCCCGGCCTTCTGCAAAGCTGTAAGTCCTGGCTGCTCCAGCAGGCCGGGGGGCTCTCGTAATATTCAGCCCCCCGGAGATTGTGACTGTTGTATATTTTAATGTTGTTTGTGTATTATTCCCCTCCCTTGTTTTATTGTAAGCCGCCCGGAGTCCTTCGGGAGTGGGCGGCATACAAATCAATAAAACTATAAACTATAACTAACTATACCATTTCAGGAAAATGGTTGTCCAAGCTTTTTTAAAAACATCCAGTGTTGGAGCACCCACAAGTTCTGGAGGCAAGTCGTTCCACCGATTAATTATTCTAACTAATTTCTCCTTAGTTCTAGGTTGCTTCTCTCCTTCATTAGTTTCCATCCATTGCTTCTTGTCCTGCCTTCAAGTGCTTTGGAAAATAAGTTTACTTCTTCTTCTTCTTTAGGGAAACCTCTGAGATATTGGAACACTGCTATCATATCACCCCTGGTTCTTCTTTTCATTCGTCTTTTCAACTACAAAAACTCAATTTCTGCAACCGTTCTTACGTTTTAAACTTCAGTCCCTTAATCATCTTTGTTGTTGTTCTTGGCACTTTTTCTAGAGTTGCAACATCTTTTTTATATCATGGCGACCAAAGCTAGATGCAATATTCCGCGTGTCCAACAATTCAGCGTAGCTGATGATCTGAAAAAACATAACTCTTAATGAGGTCTTGCTTAGAAGTCATTGGTTTGTTTAAGATATATTGCTAAGTCAGTATAAGTTTAAAGATTTAACAGTGGGTCTGTTTTGTTCTGGATCCAATCCATTAATAGTATTTTAGTGCTCCAATGGCTAGTTGAGGTGTGTTCCATTTGTGTGCAATGGATTTTACATAATATTTCTGTAATTTGATGTTCTTTATAAATAAATCCGATGAACTTTCAACAGTAGCTATAGATGGACTACAGAAATAGTAATTTTATATTTCTTTATGTTGCTTATAAGTTCAAACAGGCTGCATTGATGTAAGGAATGCAGTGTTCATATTGGTACATATAAATGCAAAATAGCATTTTTGATGGTTTCTGAAGTTTATCTTGTGGGTATTGCTGAAAAGGACCTATTCATATTCAGGATCAAAAAACATTTGCAGTAGACTATTTATATAGATGTTATGAATTCATCATATACTTATGTAAATACACTTTTTTTTTTTACGACTCGTCTACTTTTAATTTTCTTCTCTTTTTTCCTCCTCTGGAACATGCTGTTAACAGGACAAAGATATAAAACATGCTTTGATAATTAGTGTAAAGTTTAAAAATTACAAACTATTTAATTATTAAACCCTAGTTTTCTGTTTTTGGACTTATTTCTGATTCAATGTTTATCTTACTTTCTGCTTCAAGGTAAATGCAGCATCACTTAGAGCCAATGGTGGAATTATCCTAAATCAGAGAACTCTAAGTCAATAGCAATCCTTTTAACTGCGATTAATCTTTAGCCTCTATCTTCCAATTCCAGTCCCTCACAGCCTCCAAACACTTCCACTGCATCTCCTGTTTAGCCCAGAGTGCAGTTATGCAGAAGTTTCCAGTTATAGTGATAATATCTCATTTTGTGCCAAGAGATTATCTCTCAAGCTGCGTCATGTAGATATAAAATAAAATGAGGGGCCATAGCCAGAGGTAGGCTCCTACTGGTTTGGCCCGGTTCGGCCCGATTCGGCAGTGCCATAGGCGCAACCAAGGTGGCGCAGTGGTAATGCAGCACTGCAGGCTACTGCTAGATCAGCAGTTCAGCGGTTCAATCTCACCGGCTCAGGGTTGACTCAGCCTTCCATCCTTCCGAGGTGGGTAAAATGAGGACCCAGATTGTTGGGGGCAATATGCTGACTCTCTGTAAACCGCTTAGAGAGGGCTGAAAGCCCTATGAAGCGTATATAAGTCTACTGCTATTGCAACCATCTTGTTTTTGTTTCAGCACATGCATTTTTTTTACTATTGTGCATGCATGCGTACCACGCATCAAACGTGCGCGTGCCCAAAGCACGTCCCTGAGGTGACCGGCAGTAACAGAAGCCGGAAACTCACCCCTGGACGTAGCTGAATTTAAGGGCACCCAAGCCTTAATTCTTTTTACCACCTTTTTGGAATTTCAGTTAGGAAGGAACAAACAAACCAGCATTTCCAACTTCAAGCCCTCCAGGCAGTTCTTTTATATGTGGTTTCAATCTGTGTGGGTGTGTGTATGTATACACACACACACACACACACATACACACAAACACATACACACAACACACACACAACAAACAATAATGGATTAGAGAAAGAACTGAATTTTGAATCAGAAGGTTGAGGTGTGCCATTTTAAAGGGAGAATTTTATTTTATTTTCAGTTAGAGATTTTTTTTTTAAGGTAGTGAATATGGGGACGTGGCGATAAGAAAAAGAAATATTTGAAATTATTTCATTTTGCATCACTGGAATGACTGACAATTTAATTACTCATTCTCCTTATGTTTTTACAATAAAATGTAGAATCAAAAGTAAAACCTTAGATACCAATAATGTATTTAAAGAAGCAGTTACATTCATTTCATTTATTGTTACTAATTCTAAATCTTACATCGCCTTTCCATATCTGAAAAGGCTATTTTGGTTAAAATCATTTTGATTTAAACTGCAGTGCTTCTTAAGTATTAGCAAACTATCATTTGTTACTTATGCATGCCTTTAATGATGTATTGAAGCTTAATTTGATGCTCAAGTTTCCAGGGAGTATATTCCCTTGGACTCATGGAGAGCTTCTTTGGCGTTGATATCAAAAAGATCATGCTGTTAGATAAAGCAACTTCAGAGATTCGATTTAGTGGTGACCGTAGGGATTATTATTGATTCAGAAAGAACTGAAAGTGGGTGTATATAGCCTGATAGCACAACATATTTTTAACTAGAAATAGCACATTCTTTAGTTAAGGCCTAATGTTTTGATAAGAGGATGCCTACATATTTCTTCTTCTTCTTCTTCTCTCTTCTTTCTTCTCTTCTTCTTCTTCTTCTTCTCTTCTTCTTCTTCTTTCTTCTTCTTCTTCTCCTCCTCCTCCTCCTCCTCCTCCTCCTCCTCCTCTCCTCCTCCTCCTCCTTCCCCTCCTCCTCATTATTATCATCATGATCATGTAGTTTGATGAAAGAAGGACAAGGGGTACATGATATCAGTGTTCCAATATCTCAGGGGCTGCCACAAAGAAGAGGGAGTCAAGCTATTCTCCAAAGCATCTGAGGGGCAGGACAAGCAGCAATGGGTGAAAACTAATCAAGGAGAGAAGCAACCTAGAACTGTGGAGACATTTCCTGACAGTTGGAACAATTAATTAGTGGAACAACTTGCCTCCAGAAGTTGTAAATGCTCCAACACTGGAAGTTTTTAAGAAGAGATTGGATAAACATTTGTCTGAAATGTTATAGTGTTTCCTGCCTAAGCAGGGGGTTGGATTGGAAGACCTCAAGGTCAACTCTGTTTATTCTATTCTACCCTGTTTCCCTGAAAATAAAACTTCCCCGGATAATGTCCTCCCTGAAAATATTGCAAACACAGCAGCAACCATGAGGTGACCATGCTCGCCACCTCCTGCATCCCAAAAATAATAAGACCTCCTGAAAATAAGGCCAAGCGCTTATTTCGGGGTCAAAAGAAATAAAACTTATGTCTTATGCTCGGGGAAACACAGTATTCTGTTCTGTTCTACTCCTACTCCTACTCCTACACTGCTCTGCTCTGTTCTACTCTACTCTACTCTACTCTACTCAGTGAGCAGTGTCAGCCTGCAATACTGCATTCTAACCATTGCGCCACCATGGCTCCTCAATATTTTGATGTTTGGTTTTCTCTTTTGGTTTTGTTTTTGTGCTTTTTAAAAATATCTCTAGGATAGTTAGCCAAGAGCCAAGGTGGCGCAGTGGTTAAATGCAGCACTGCAGGCTACTGCTAGATCAGCAGGTCAGCGGTTCAAATCTCACCGGCTCAGGGTGACTCAGCCTTCCATCCTTCCGAGGTGGGTAAAATTGAGGACCCAGATTGTTGGGGGCAATATGCTGACTCTCTGTAAACCGCTTAGAGAGGCCTGAAAGGCCTATGAAGCGGTATATAAGTCTACTGCTATTGCTATTGCTATGCTATTTTATGCATTGATTTCAAGTTATGTTCTGATTTTAGGTATGCATTGTTGATTATTTTGGGCATAAACAGAAGTGCACCTCAGCTATCATCGGTTGCTCAGTTTTTCAACCATGTTAATTGTGCTACTTTCCATCTATTTGGAAAACAGCGATTTGATCTTCACCAAATGCAGCAAGGGCATCTTCTATGCATGAAAGGCATTAGCAGCTCATTAGTGAAACCTGACTAAAGAGTTGTCATTATGGTGTTGGAGAGCAACAGCATACCTCAGCTATTTTAAGGTTAAGTTTATCCTGATGAGCATGTGGGGGAAAGAGAAAAAGAGTATGTGTAAAATAAGCTATTATTTAGAGCCCGGCTATAGATAGAAGATTGTACGAGGTGTTTGAACACTTTCATTTTTCAATAATTACTAACTGAAGCTTCTATTGGAGAAATTTTCCTACTTCTACGTGCATTTTGTACTCATAGGTTGTGGCAATAGTACTTGTACTTGTACTACTTGTACTTGACGCCTCTTCACCCATCGTGGGTATAGGCGACTTCCATGGAAATTTGACGCCACTGTTTTCGGTCCTGGGCTAGGGTTGTCAGGTGGTGCAGCCAGTCGCTATTATATGATTTTCGGCTAAGATTGAATGGGCGCATGACTATATCTTCGGCTTCCGTTTGAAGTGACGCAGAGTGGTTAGACGAACACCTCCTTTTGGCCGTTCCAGGTCGGACCAGGCTCTGCAAGCAGGGAAATTTTTGGGATTCGATTTTCTGGCATTCTCAATGTATGGCCTAGCCAGCGCCAGCGTCTAAGTTTCTATAATGGCAGATACATTTTCATTGATATCACATCTTCGGCGGATTTCAGCATTGGATATTCTTTCAGAGTATTGTGGCAATAGTAGTGAAAATTCATAGCTTGGGGTTGGCATGTAGTAATGCTAGAGCAGGGGTGTCAAACTCACGTCGTCACTGCAAACATCACGTGACACATCAGGACTTCCCCCCTTCGCTAAACCGAGCGTGGGCGTGGCCAACATGTGAGACATTTGGCCCTGGCCCATGAGTTTGACAGCCCTGTGCTAGAGTTTTCTGATTTTCCGTTAAGTTTTATGGGTGGTTAATAATACTTGTCTCTCAAGCTTGGTTTTATTGATGGCGATATTTCACTTGCTGTCCTAAGTAATAATAGCAGCATCTTTCTTGGGGCAGTATTTAAAGGGAAGGCTGTGAGTTACCAGTGCAATCTTGTTTTAAAACAAAAATTAAGGACATTTTCCCCTACAAATATTGCCAGCAAGCGTAAATATAAATTGAAATGAGGTGAGAACTGACTATGTAAATTACATTGTAATATCTCCTTCTTTTACATATAACCCAAAATATTCTGTTTACTCTTCTCTGGCAGATTATTATTGAGCAGGCAGTTTACTGTTCAACTTTTACTTGTTGTAGCCTTCATTTATTAATCCAACCATTACTTTAGAAACAGGTTTTGTGTGAATTTAGAAGTAACATGGGTTTTCTGTTTTAAAATTCATTCCCAAGAACATTTCTGAAGAAGGAGATTGTTATGCAATGAGTAGGATATTCATTATTTCTTCAGTATCTATCTCTCTAGTGAAAGCTTGTGGCTCTTCATACATTTCCTTTTTTGGGCATAGATGTATGCTGTGTAATATTCCTGAATATCTTTGAATCAGCTGGGATATTATTTTGTGTGTGTGTGTTTCATCCCTAATCTGATACTGGCTCTTATTTTGTGTTGATTAAAAAGAATGGAAATCTTAATAGCAACGTTGTATCTCTTTGAACAAATGAATTAAAAATTGGAGAGTACAGGAGGACAATTATGGTTGTTTGTTGAATTTTATTTGCTGCCCATCCCATAGTTCAGCTAGTCCATAGTTCATCCCATAGTTCAGCTAGTCAGAATGCGGCCAGCACGAGCGATTGTGGGTGCGCCTCGTTTCACCCACGTAACACCTATCCTCCGCGAGCTGCACTGGCTACCTGTTGATCTCCGGGTACGCTTCAAGGTGCTAGTTGTCACCTACAAAGCCCTTCATGGTATTGGATCTGGGTACTTGAGAGACCGCCCTACTGCCAATTACCTCCACTCGACCAATTAGATCCCACAGATTAGGCCTCCTCCGAGTCCATCAGCCAGTCAATGTCGACTGGCACACCACGCAGAGGAGGGCCTTCTCTGTGGCAGCTCCGACCCTGTGGAACGAACTCCCCGTGGAGATCGTACCCTCACCACCCTCCAGACCTTCCGCACAGCCCTCAAAACCTGGCTGTCCCGACAGGCCTGGGGCTAAAGACCTTTAACCCTACCCGAATAGTATGAATGTTGTGCTTTTAACGATATATTGTCCTATATGTAACTGGTTTGTCCTACCCCTCCCCTTGAACTGTGAGCCGCCTGAGTCCCCCCAGGGAAAAGGGCGGCATACAATATTAATAAATACCAAATACCAATAGTCTCTTGTTTTTTGTTTGTTTATTTGTGTTAGATTCTAGTTTTTCTAATCATGGGAATCATGGGAAGGGAGTCCTTGGCAGAATCTTGTTCCATTATTGTCTAACCCAGTGGTTCCCAAACTTGGCAACTTTAAGACTTGTGGACTTCAACTCCCAGAATTCTCCAGCCAGCTCTGCTCTGCTGGCTGGAGAATTCTGGGAGTTGAAGTCCACAAGTCTTAAAGTTGCCAAGTTGGGAACCACTGGTCTAACCTACCTGCTTGTGTTTAATGGTAAACATTTTTTACTTTTAACCTTTAAAGGACAGGCTTGTGGTAGTTTAGTCAAGTTTTATTTATAGTTCCATAGCAGAAAGTTTTCTTAGATTATTTCCTTGTGTTTATGGACAAATATGGCAAAAAGCGTCCCTATTTATATTTATGTTTTCTAGCCACCTGTCTTCCACGTTTACTTATTTGAATTTTGTTGATTAAGTAACTAATTTGCTGAATTTTGAAAAAGTTGTATGAAGTCTGAATCTATAAGAATCCTATGTCAATGAACTACAGCTCTTTCACATTTTGAAGGACTACCATCTCACTGGCTTTTATCCCCTAAATAGATTTAAATGAAGACGACTTTTGGTTTTTGCTGTAATTTGGAGAAAGATTTATAGGAAACTAAGTTAACTTCAAGAGCAGTTTGGTGTAATGATTAAGGCATCAGCTAGAAACTGGGAAATTGAGTTCTAGTCCTCCTGGACCCACAGCTGACCTTCGAACATCATTTGTCGGCTGTGACCAGGGGGGCATTTGCCCAGGTTCGCCTGGTACACCAGTTGCGTCCCTACCTAGCCGGGAGGCCCCTCACAACAGTCACTCGTGCCCTTGTGACCTCTAGGCTGGAATACTGCAATGTGCTCTACATGGGGCTGCCCTTGAAGAGCATTCGGCGACTTCAGCTAGTCCAGAATGCGGCCGCAGCGAGCGATTGTGGGTGCACCTCGCTTCACCCACGTAACACCTATCCTCCGTGAGCTGCACTGGCTGCCTGTCGATCTCCGGGTGCGCTTCAAGGTGCTACTTATCACCTATAAATCCTCTCCATGGTAGTGGGCCTGGGTACTGAGAGACCGCTACTGCCAATTACCTCCACTAGGACCGATCCGATCGCATCGATTAGGCCTCCTCCGAATTCCATCTTCCAGCCAGTGCAGACTGGCAACTACCGGAGGAGAGCCTTCTCGGTGGCTGCTCTGACCCTCTGGAACGAACTCCCCGTGGAGATTCGGACCCTCGCCACCCTCCAATCCTTCCGCGCCGCTTTAAAGATCTGGCTGTCCCCGGCTGGCCTGGGGTTAAGATTTTAACCCCACCCGAATTGTATGACTGTTGTGCTTTCTTTTAATAGTTGTATTGTCTCATGTTGGAATACTGTTTGTCTTGCCCCCCCACCCTTCTGAATTGTGAGCCGCCCTGAGTCCCCCCAGGGAAAAGGGCGGCATACAAATAAAGGAAAGTAAAAAAAGTAGTCCCCACCTTAGGCAGAGAGCCAGCTGAATGACCTTTGGCCAGTCCCTTTATCCTCAGCCGTAGGAAAGAGGTAATGGCAGACCACTTTTGAGAAAGCTTGCCAAGAAACTGAGGGATTTTGTCCAGGCAGTGTCTGAACACCAGACATGACTGAAAAGAAGGAGAGAGAGAAGGAGAAAGAGAAAGAGAAAGAGAAAGAGAAGGAAGAAGAAAGAAGAAAGGAAGGAAAAAGAAAAAAGAAAAAAAAGAAAAAAGAAAAGAAAAAGAGGAGGAGGTGGTGCTGGTTGCTGGTGCTGGTGCTGGTGCTGGTGCTGGTGCTGGTACACTTCATTTGACTGTAATCCAAGGGAGCCATAACAATAAGTATTGGTTGTTAACGAAGTGAAGCCTTCTTTAGGGAGACTAGGATATGCAGCAAGGACATATTCTCTTTCCATACACAGATGTTAGCAGCTCATTAGTGAAAGTTGACTGACCACTGCCTATGTGATGTAGAGCAGCATTAGCCAGCTATTTTAGGATTGAGTTTATCCTGGGGAGCATGTGGAAGAGAAAGACTATATGTAAAAATAATCATTATTTAGACTCAGGATATAAGGGACGGGTTACATGTACGTTTTATTTTTCAGTGATTTAGAGAAGGAAGCTCAGCAGTGCCATCTGCTATCAGCTACAAAATGATATCAGGTGGTATCATGACATTCTGCACAAATCACATCATTTAATGTAGTTCAGGATAATCACCTATCACCCCCCGTTGAGCTCAATCCACCTCGGCAGATGCCTTTGAATGTTGCCTTTTGGGATGCTGGTGTGGCCTTCTATCACACCAAAAGCTAACGCAACCTCCAAGCCATCTGCAATGCTGTTTGAATAGAAAGGATTGTACCTCTAGAAAATCAGAAATCATATCTTTGAAAAAAAAATCTTTAGGGTAGGGGTATCTGACCTTGGTAACTTTAACACTTGTGGACTTCAACTCCCATGCTGGCTGGGGAAATTCTGGGAGTTGAAGTACGTAAGTCTAAAGTGGCCAAAGTTGGCATCCTACTCTAGGGCAGGGGTGTTAAACTTAAGACCCAGAGGCAAGATCCAGCCCAAGGGGTGCTTTGTTTTTTGTTTTTATTATTAACAACATGTCAAATACACACACACACGCACACAACTTAGACGTACACCACATTCAGTGGTGGGTTTCAAAATTGTTTGAACCTATTCTGTGGGTGTGGCCTCCTTGTGGAGTGGCTTGCCGCCCATGTGACCGGATATGAAGATGCCGACGACACTTGTCAGAACCACCTTAAATTACCTCACACACAGCACTGGCATGCATAAGAATATGATATGTTTTTTAAAAGGCATCTTTGGTTTGCGTTTAAAACAACTTCAACACACGCAATGTTCTTGATTGCACCACAAACGCAGTAGTCATCCTTACCTTTCACAGAGGCACTGAGTTTTATAAATAGGAGCATGATAGTGTAGAATAATCATATCCAAGGACCAGTGGTGGGTTTCAAACATTTTGGAACCTCTTCTGTAGGTGTGGCCTGCTTTCCGGGTCCACTGGTGGAACTTCTTCCAACGGTTTGGTAGATTTGACAAACCAGTTCTACCGAATAGGTGCGAACTGGTAGGAACCACCTCTGACCACATTTACATAATACAATACGAACAGGAGCCTCCTGTTCTTTCTAATAGCAATTATCAATCAAGGGGTACTTTGATTTGCCCGCAGGGCCTCTCTAGAAACAATGAAGGACCATCCCACGGTGCTTCTGCCAGTGAAAACGGAGCTCAGGGGGGCCATGGCAGCCAAAAACGGAGCTTGGGAGCCCGTTTTCACTGGTAGAGGGCTTGGGCCACCACACCTGACATGAGTGATGTCGAGCTGGCCACACCCACCCCAGCCCCGAAGATCAAACACAACCTGTGATGCACAACCCTCAACAAAATCGAGTTTGACACCCCTGCTTAAGGATTTCTGCATTTTCCTGGAGAGAAAGTAATAATAAACCTTCATTCCATCAAATCACCTGAAACTAATGATCAGATTACTTCCATTGATGAACTTAGATTTATTATTTGGAGGAGGCATTCGTGAGATAGTTATTTTCCCATTGCCATTAATGGATTTTTTTTCAACATCTGAGGGAATGATGTTATGCTTGCCCTAATCAAAGATAATTAAAATGGCATCAATTTAAAATTAAAATGTTTTCTATTGTCCTCTTGAGTCAAATTTAGGTTAAAAATATTTGAATTTCCAATATCTTTCCACCCAGATTAATGTTTCGGGGCCCAGGCATAGATAAATGTATATATTATTAGAACTGAAGGGTTTTTCTGCTGATGAGAAGGGGTTAGAGAAATTAAAAGAAAAGTAGAGGACAATGCTTCTGCTAAGCCAAATTTCATTCCACATGCTTTAAATGTTGCAATGGGATGAAATCACTGGTTAAAGGAGTGGGATGAGGTAAGACATCCCAGCATGGAGTATCTCCAGAGGGATGAACTTTCATAGACCAGGGAAGCCTTATCTACTGGTTCCCAAGGAAATGCAGCCAGTTAGGTGAGATTCTTGTAATATAGTTGAATCTATGCTTTTGCCTATTCATAAAGCTGTTCTGGTTCTTAGCTATTGACACATAACCATGTTTTTTGGCAATAAGACAGAAGTGATTGCTGCTGCTTTGTTCCAGGATATATTTTAAATTGCAGTTCTAGCCTACAGCTTTGGAATTTCCTAGTGGTGCCCCACCCAAATATTACCCAGGTTTTACCATTGATTGTTCAAGATTAGCCCAGGTGGTTAGGTGTTGTTTCTTGTTGGTACAGCAGTGAATTAATGTTTATGTATGATGGAAACAGTGAACTGTAACTCTGAGTAATAGGTGGAAAGACGTGGATGAGGTACTGAAAGTTCGTTTTATTTATTTAGGTGGGGGAAATATAATTCGATGCCATTTTAAGAGAAATTTTATAAATTATGGAAAAATAATCACAGGTCACCTCTTATATAATTTCAGTGCAGTTATTCATATAGGGCAATAGGAAAATGCCCACCGACGTGACCCTTTCAACTGATTCTGAAAGTTGGTAAAGAAAGTAAACTTTTTTTTTAAGTAATATTTTTAAATCAAATCTTGTTAAGGCTAAAAGGCTGGCAGTAACATTGTGTTCATAAGTCAGCATCATCTACTTTTAATGACCCCATAATCCCTTGTGGGGTGAAGTCTGGGCAACTGAATGGAGCTCAGTGTTTACTGGCCAGATGCCCTTCCTATCGGCAATGCAGAGTTTTTTCAGCAGATACATTGTCATGTGCCTAGAAATATCAGCTGGTTTTAACTTTAGCCCAAAACAAATGAGTAACACCCAAGAATGAACAGTAAACAAGTAGATTTATTTATATGAAAGAATATATAGATCAGAGACTTTAAAAGAAAAATAAATTCCTGGAAATCCAGCACCTGGTTTAAATGTTGAAAGAATCATAAGAGAAGAGGATTCATATAATAAGGCTCGGTGCAAGTGTAGATCCTTGAATGGGTCAAAATGTTTAATTGCGAAAGAAGGCGGGGCTTAGCAGTGAGAAGACGGAGTTTCAGGCTATTCTGAAATTCCTCTATTCCGAAGGATTTTGGACGGGTTCTTTGAACTCTAGCTGTCCCGGAGACGACAGTGAAGGTGAGGAGAGACCCAGGACCTCAGAGACACCCGCAAAGTCTCGGGGGGGGGGTATTAACTCCTCATGCCAATTCCTTTCTGGATTAGCTGCGTGCTAACTGAAACGCAGGTTGCCCCTAGAATGGCAGAAGTGATGTCATCTGGTAAGCTGATTTTATTATTCAAGAGAGACTGTCCGCGCTAAAAGCCTAAACTAATTGAAACCATAAAATAGAAGAATCTAGCGGCGAATTGGTCTTTTTTTAATGGATTTATGGCTGGTGGCTACCTTATTTCTTAAATGCTTCAAGGAATGCTTCAGCAACCCCCCTCACTGACTCTTTTTAAGTGGATCGTAAAGTCAACTTTCTACTAATTAGCCTGTCACGATCTGACATCTTTACTACCTGGCTGTGTTTACGATCAGATAAGATTGCACAGTTTTCAGCGTGTTTATATTTGGAATTTCTAACTGCGACACATCATGGCGTCTGAAGCCTCATTTCAGATTCTTTTTTCCGCATGTCAAGAGCTTTTTGACTCTTTTCAGAAATTGGAAAGAAAATTGGATCATATGATTTTAAAATATGAAGGAAAAACTGAGATTGTTGAATGTTTGAATGTTCCTGAAATACAAATGGAAAATGTGAGAAATGGCGTCTGGTCTATCTCAGAGGAAGAAAGGAGGGGGGGAGCCATAAAGAAGATTCATTTAAAGAGACAGAGTGCAGGAGAAATGGAAACCACCCTGGAGAATTAAAGTCAATCTGAAAAATTTTACAAGCCCGGGACAACATTATTATTTCATCACTGACATTCAGAGCCAAAGGTGCGAAGATATTTTTGTTTGGACTTGCTTATAAAAACATTTGGTAAATTTATTCAACGAATGGCAACTGGATTAAGAATATTTTGCTGTTGGAGGGACACAGGCTGACAGATGCAAGAATATAATTTAAAATTAGCCTGATTATTTTAATTTGTAATAGATATAGCTGAATAATAATTGATATTGATGGTAATGTATATAATGTGGAACTGGCTGATAGATTGAAGAAATCTAGCTAATCTAATTGAATTGAATTGAATTGAATTGAATTGATTTTATTTGTAGGCCGCCCTTTTCCCTGAGGGGACTCAGGGCGGCTCACAGAAACCAGGGAGAGGGGAATACAATACAATACAATACTAAGACAACAACACATAATAAAAATAATACGCAACATGCATACAACATTCGGGCGGGGTAATGGTCCTTATCCCCAGGCCTGACGGGCGAGCCAGTTCTTCAAGGCTGTGCGGAAGGCCTGGACGGTGGAGAGGGTGCGAATCTCTACGGGGAGCTCGTTCCAAAGGGTCGGGGCCGCTACTGAGAAGGCCCTCCTCCTTGTGGTTGCCAGCCGACATTGGCTGGCCGATGGGATGCGGAGGAGGCCTAACCTATGAGATCTTATAGGCCGTAGGGAGGTAATTGGCAGAAGGCGGTCTCTCAAGTATCCAGATCCACTGCCATGTAGGGCTTTATGGGTGGTCAATAGCACCTTGAAGCGCATCCGGAGATCGACAGGTAGCCAGCGCAGCTCGCGGAGGATAGGTGTAATGCGGGTGAATCGGGGTGCACCCGCAATCACTCGCGCGGCTGCGTTCTGCACTAGCTGAAGTCGCCGGATGCTCTTCAAGGGCAGCCCCATGTAGAGCACATTGCAGTATTCCAGCCTAGAAATCACGAGGGCCCGAGTGACTGTTGTGAGGGCCTCCCGGTTCAGGTAGGGTCGCAACTGGCGCACCAGGCGTACCTGGGCGAATGCCCCCCTGGTCACAGCCGCTATATGATGGTCGAATGACAGCTGTGAATCCAGGAGGACTCCCAAGTTGCGAACCCTCTCTGAGGGGTGTAGAATTTGACCCCCCAGCCTGAGAGTTGGATTAGTGGCCGAATTTTTGGGAGGAAAACACAACAGCCACTCGGTCTTTTCTGGGTTGAGCACAAGCTTGTTAATCCTCATCCAGTTCATGACGGCTTCGAGCCCCCGGTCCATTACGTCAACCGCTTCATTGATTTGGCACGGGGCGGACAGATACAATTGAGTATCGTCCGCATATTGATGGTATCTAATCCCGTGCCTACGGATGATCTCTCCCAGCGGTTTCATGTAAATGTTAAATAGTAGGGGGGATAAGACCGAACCCTGCGGCACCCCATATTTCAGGGGCCTTGGGGACGATCTCTGCCCTCCCACTAACACCGACTGCGACCTGTCCGAGAGGGTTGAGTTTGACCTCGAGGAGGGGTGAGCATGGCCAGCTCAACATCACTTGTCAGGGGTGCCTCTGGTGGCCCAAGCACTCTGCCAGCGAAAATGGCCTCCTGAGCTCCGTTTGGCTGCGATGGCCTCCTGCAACCCTCTGCCAGTGAAAACGGAGCTTGGGAGAGCCACGGATGGAAGGCCATACCTAAGGACACCCCTGTCCTAGATCCTCAGTCACACCTGATGGGCATTGTCTCTTCAGTTCCGTCTGTCACCACCATATATCTGGGTTAGATCCTATTTAAGGTAACTCTCCAAAGTATCTCTAGGAAACTTACTTGATTAGAAAGGGATATGAGATGAATGAAGATGAATCAGTCAAGGGGGGAATTATTAGAGCTTGCAGTGTTTCATATTTCTTACATTTTTAAAAAAATTATTTGGGGGCAGTTAAGGACACACATTTGACCCCTGTCGTAGCACTTATTTAAAAATTGAACTTTCTCAAGCTTTGTGCTAAAAGTTTGGAAGCCAGCAAAACATTTGCTTTCAGGGAGTGGCGGATTGATGTTATATCAGTGAACATCAATATGCTAGCTGGGGAATTTTGGAAGCTGAAGTCCATATATGTTAAAGTTGCCAAGTTTGAAAAACATAGCACTATACAAATGCTCCTCCACACGTGTGTGTGTGTGAGAGAGAGAGGGAGGGAGGGAGGGAGACTAAAACACCCAGGGACGTGCAGTCACTAGAGGCAGGGGAGGCGTAGCCTCACCAGTCATGAGGAAAAGGAAAGAATTTTAAAGAATTTTTTTAAAATAATTAAAGCCAAGATAGTTGCTACCAGATTCTAAGTCACAGTGACTTGGGACAGTGCTTAGTGTTAACTATAGGAGGAGGCCAGAGAACTAGGGGCCTCTTTTGCATAAGGAATTTTTCGCCTTTTAAGAGCTAACCAAGGGTTAAAAAGTGAAGAATTCCTTATGCAAATGAGGCACGTGTTCTCTCGCCTCTTGTAACTGAGGATGCCTGGCTGTGGAATTCTGGGAGTTGAAGTCCACAAGTCTAAAAAGCTGCCTCACCAGCCATAAAACTCACCGCACGTCACTGAAAACACCACTTTGGCTTTGACTATAAAGCACAACTTTTAAAAAATTGCTTCTTTAATGCTTGAATTTCCTTTCGCAAGGAAAGGAACCACAGCTGACTTTCGAACATCATTTGTCAGCTGTGACCAGGGGGGCATTTGCCCAGGTTCGCCTGGTACACCAGTTGCGCCCCTACCTGAATCGGGAGGCTCTCACAACAGTCACTCGAGCCCTTGTGACCTCTAGGCTGGAATACTGCAATGTGCTCTACATGGGGCTGCCCTTGAAGAGTATTCGGTGACTTCAGCTAGTCCAGAATGCGGCCCGCTGCGAGCGATTGTGGGTGCACCTCGTTTCACCCACATAACACCTATCCTCCGCGAGCTGCACTGGCTACCTGTCGATCTCCGGGTACGCTTCAAGGTGCTACTTGTCACCCATAAAGCCCTTCATGGTAGTGGATCTGGGTACTTGAGAGACCGCCTACTGCCAATTACCTCCACGCGACCTATTAGATCTCACCGATTAGGCCTCCTCCGAGTTCCATCTGCCGGTCAGTGCCGACTGGCAACCACGCGGAGGAGAGCCTTCTCGGTAGCAGCTCCGACCCTATGGAACGATCTCCCCGTGGAGATTCGGACCCTCACCACCCTCCAGACCTTCCGCACAGCCCTCAGAATCTGACTATCCCGTCAGGCCTGGGACTAAGATTGTAACCCGCCCGAATGGTATGAATGTTGTGTTTTTTAATTATGTATTGTCTTATATGTTTAAAAGTTTGTCTTTCTCCCCCCTTCCCTTTTGTAAGTTGTGAGCCGCCCTGAGTCCCCCCAGGGAAAAGGGCGGCATATAAATAAACTCAATACCAATACCAATACCTTCCTTTTGTCTCTCTGTCCCTTTTTCCTTTTTTTCTTTCATCTCTCTCACTTTTTCTTTCTTTATTTATTTATTCCTTTCTTTTCTTTCTCTGTGTGTGTGTGTTTGTGTGTGTGTGTGTTGGATTTCAAAAAATTTTGGAGCCTCTTCTGTAAGTGTGGCCTGCTTTCCGGGTCCACTGGTGGAACCTCTTCTAACCGGTTCGGTAGATTTGACGAACCGGTTCTACCGAACTGGTGCGAACTGGTAGGAACCCAACTCTGAATGTATAATAAAAAGTGAAGCAAATGCAACTAGGCAAAAATAAGTAGAAGTCTCATTTTCATGATCTTTAACTAGGGCAACCATTTTTGATCCGGGATACCTCAACTGGGCTAACTGACACGATGCATTCCAAATCCAGAAACTATGACTCCAAAGGGAATGAAATTTGAGGAAGTCGTAGCTATTACCTGCTGTTCCACTGCTGATCTGCTCCTGCAGTCATGAGATCCTCATTTTCAGTATTTCATGACAGTTTCCCAGCCAGTCTTGCAAACCCTCACCCCTTCCCCACCCAGCACCAGCCACTTACTGTGGGAGGGGTGGAAGGGTGCTCTCCCATATTCCCACAAAAAAAATTCAATTAGAAAGCTGTCTGGATGTCAAAAGACATACCTGATCCCAGTTCTCCCCCCCCCCCCTTGATCATTCTATTTCTCTGTTTAGGTGAGGAAACATTTCTGAAACAATTATACTATGGAACATGGGGTGTCTAGTATTATTAACATTTACAGCACATTCAAATTATGCTATATTTTAAAAAATGATCCCCTGAGGAGTTAAGACATTTATTGCTAAGCAGTATTGGAGGTTTAGTATCATCATTACTGAACCAAAAATTACTGCAGGGGAAGAAGAGTATTAAGGTCTATCGTGTTGAATATAATGCCTTTGAAATTGATTTTCAAATATCTGCCCTGCCAGATGGGAGACATATAATCACATTCTTCTATTCACATCACTAAAATCATTGTCATGATGGGAGTGATAATGGAAGAATTCCCTCAAAAAATGTTTATAGTTCTTGAGAACAATATAGTTGAAAATAATTTACAATAAGTTGTAAAATATATACAGTTATGGGTAAAATGTACAGTATATCATTTGGAGAATGAATGTTAAGGGATACAGTTTTAAGAGGAAGTGAAATTTATATTATTAATTTTATATATCCATAGATTATTTGGTTTCTTAAAGAAACTTTAATATGAATAACAAAATTAATATGTAGCTATGTTTCTTAAACATTTTTACTCTACATTATAGTACGATATGGTACTTATATGTCTAGGAAATAATAAAAGAGCATTAGCAATCTGATGTACAGATGTATGTATTCATTCTTTGAGAATTGATTTAAAATGCTTAATTGCAAACATTTAATTAGCTTCTAATTAAAAGCCTAAAATTATTTTTGTTTTAATGTTTTAAATTTTCCTAGCATGAATGGGAGAATTTCCTTTTGGCATTAGAGCAGGGTGTCAAACTCATGGTGTTGCGTCATCACGTGACATATCATGACATTTCCCCCTTTGCTGAAATGGGAATGGGGGTGGCCAGCGCATAATGCATGCAGCCCACAGGCAGTGAGTTTGACACCTCTGCATTAGAGCATATGTGGACTTCAACTTCCAGGATTCCCCAGCCAGCATAGAATTCTGGGAGTTGAAGTCTGCAAATTTTTAAGTTGCCAAGATTCAGAAACATTGCATTAAAGAGGAGGAGTAGAATTAAATCCAAGGGTTTAATTGTCTCTATGTGTCTCCGGTTTCATGAAACAAAAATGTAAACTACTTTATACATAGTAATACAGATCTGCCCTCATCTGTGTCTCACAGATGGGTTTGTTATTATCTTTTATATAGCTTTAAATGAGAGATGAAATAGCATACTCAAGGCAAAATTGCTTAAAGGAATATTATCTCTCCTCTTTCAGCTACCATCTGTGGACAATGTGGTAGGGTCAATCTGAGGGCTCAGAATGTAGCAATAATTTAAGGACCTTCTTTGTGTATATTATTTGCTTAATAAATATTTATTTGGAGTAAATAGTAGCAGAAAGAATAGTAGCAGAATTGCATATATGATAGAAAATAGTTCTTTGAAGTTTCATTTCAACTGACAACTTCTCAAAAAATTATTCATAAGAAATATTATACAGGTAGTCCTTGGCCTATGTCTGCAATGGGCTCTATTCATCACAGTTGTTAGTCGATGGTTGTGTGACTGACCCAATTTTACAACCTTTTGGGGGATGGTTGTTAAGAGAACACCATGGTCATTCACTGAATACTGTTAAGTGAGCTCCCCATTGGGAGAGCGAGTATGTTCTGAGAAGCGTTGTGAGAGTTGTGTTGGAGAACACACAAACCAGCATACAGAGACACTGCAGTTTAAATAGACTTTTACTTTTGTGGAAATAGAGGTATCAGAGTCCATCAAACAGTCCAAGTCATACACGGATAAGACAGTCAGTCATCAATGTCTTTCAGTTAAGGGATAATCCAAATAACATAGTCCAGTATCATATAATCAGTTCAGTACTCAAAGTTTTCTAGCAGTTGCAAAACTTACAATAGCTCACGGCACTTTCTAACAGCCAGCTTCCAAAACACTCAGATCAGATCAGCCTAGCATCTAATGAACCAGAGCTAACAGTCATTCTGGCTCCCTCTTATGGCCAATTGAGGAAAACAGCAACCAAACACATTTTACAGTATGATTTAAAGAAACAGATACAGCATTGTTACATATTTTATATATTGCCAACCCAACCGTTAGATTATATTCCTATACCGTGGTCTACCTATACCGACAAATACCGTGGTCATTAAACAAAGGGATGGTTCACAAGGGCCCCATTTTGTTGAAATCCAGAAGAGAATGATACATTTCATTAAAAATGTAAGAAGCACAGTCATGTGGTCATGACACTTTGCAAACGGTTGTAAGTGTAGCCACATGACTGTGGGGGCAACGGTTAGAGCTTCAAATCAGTCATAGAAACCTCCAGGGGGGTCCATCACAACTTTGAATGGTTGCTAAGCAACTGGTTGTAAGACAAGGACTACCTGTAAGAGTATGTTAGAGATTCTTCTGATCTATTTGTCAAAAATGGTTGGGCTTCTCTATAGATGTCACCACACAACACTAAGCACATGTAGGTGTGATCTTCCTCTTGACTCCCCAATAATTCTTACTAATCCCATTTTTCCTATGCTCTTATCTTTGCAATCTGATAAGGCATTATATATTAGCTCAGAGTGTGCATTAATTTAACAGGAAAGGAAGGAAAGCAATTTTCCAGGAAAAAAATATCATCTTTTGAATCCATATAGTAGTAACAGAAGATACATTATATTATATTTTGGAAGTCTAAGTCTAATTATTTAAAGGTGTCCTACATGAATATTCCTAGAAGAGCCCTAGAAAAAGACTTTACATAAACTGAATTTGATAGTAATCAAGAGGTATGTATGGTGCTATAACTCAAGATTCGTAAAATGATAATTACCTAGTCCCGTGGTGGCAAACCTATGGCACGTGTGCCACAGATGGCACACAGAGCCCTCTCTGTGGCCACGCGAGCCATCGCCCCAGGTCAGCTCCACTGTGCCTGTGTGCACGGCTCCTACTGGCCAGATGATTTTCGGGTCTCTGCCACGCATGCACAGGGGGCCGGGCACATATGGGAGACGTTGAATGCTCATGTGTTGGGAGTTCCCCCAGCCTGTTTTTGGCCCCAGGGAGACCTGCTATGCCCAAAACAGGTCATGGGGATGCATCATTCTCCCCGTGGCCCATTTTAGTCCCAGGAGGCTCCAGAAAAGTCTGCTAGGCTGAAAACGGAGTGCAGGGGGGTTGCATGCACATGCGGGGGGTGTCATGCATGCATTGCACTATTTGTGAGGGCATATGCAAGCACGCAACAGCGCATGTGTGCATGCTTTCAGTACGCAAGGACAAAATGGTTTGCCATCACTGTCCTAGTCTTTCAATAGAGCAATCTTTGCCCATTGGCATAAATTCTGGCAGACTGGTTAACGTATCACACATTTTGCCCAAATGTGTCAATCAAGTATACAACACCTGATCTAAGGAATGAGCTTTAAAAATGACATCCGCATACATTACCAGTATATCATCAGCATAATATACCAATTTATATTCTAATGAATTATGCAACACACAAAGACCCAGGGCTATTGTATTGTTGTCCAATACCACAAACTGAGGAGTCTAAACAAATCTGAAAATAAATGGTTCTAAGAAACATTATTAATATATATATATATATGTATATGTATATGTATATGTATATGTATATGTATATATATATATATATATATATATATATATATATATATATATATATATATATATATATATATATATAATAGACTAGCAGCTCACATTATAGCCGGATTCATTAAGATAAATATTTAATGCTTTTATCAATAAGGGATATGTCTATCTCACGTAGGAGGGAAATAATTGACAAATTCAGTACATATGCTAAAATGAATAAACAAAGTATTAATTTCAGTGTGGAACAATTAACAGGATATCTTTCAATTTGGCCATTAACTTCCACTTTGGTTGACAGGAGGGCGCCTAGGGAATATGGATAAATTATTGAGATAATCCACAGGTGATACGTATATATCATCTGTAAATTTCCACATTTAGCAATAGAATTGCAGTTTTGTGTTTTTTATTTTTATTCAGCTGATTGGATGTAATCTGAGTAGTTTTGACAAAGTTGATTATTCTACGGATGAAAAGAATTCTTATTAAAATCTGTTAGCAGTTAAGGTTTTCATGTCAACATTATTCAATGAAACAGGCTGATAATTAGCATATAACACACAATCTAATAAATTGATTTTTTATATTATTCCACAAGGAGTGATCTTCTAATATTACATTCCAAATCACCTTTTTCATCCCATCTGTGGTCAAAAGAATAATACTTGTCAAGAATCCAATTGCAGAATGTCAATTTTATTTAAACCCCTCTTCATCAGATAAGTTCTCAAATTTAATATATTTGGTCAAGTGAAATATGTGGTATTTCACAAATATGTGATATTTTGCAAATATGTGGTATCCTGCACAATCTTTTATCATTTTCTACTATTTAGTCTAACATAAACTCAATTTAATATGATAACATATTCTTCAGTTCATTTTTTGCTTATTGTATTCCCATGTAGGCTAATAGAAAGACATCTATATTCAAACAATTTTGAAATTGCCTTTCAAACTAGTTCCACTTTTTTGTTTATCTGACATGGGTGCAATAATGTGACTGTACTTCGTAAGCTTCTTACTCAAAAATTAAGGAAGTAGCTGTACTGTATTAAATTCAAAATATTGAAGGGTCACAGAACTCATACCCTTTATAAATTCAATAGAAAAACATTGAAACATCAGCTTCCATATTGTTTACTAAATTCATGTGGCTGTTAATTTAAGCTAATTCAATTGTGATGTATTGTCTAAGCATATTTGAACTTGTTGAAATCATGTTGAAGAAACCAAAACATAAGTGTAAAAAATTATGATGTAGAATAGAACAGAACAGAATAACAGAGTTGGAAAAGACCTTGGAGGTCTTCTATTCTGACCCCCTGCTTAGGCAGGAAACCCTACACCACTTCAGACAAATGGTTATCCAACATCTTCTTAAAAACTTCGAGTGTTGGAGCATTCACAACTTCTGGAGGCAAGTTGTTCCACTGATTAATTGTTCTAACTGTCAGGAAATTTCTCCTTAGTTCTAGGTTGCTTCCCTCCTTGATTAGTTTCCACCCATTGCTCCTTGTCCTGCCCTCAGGTGCTTTGGAGAATAGCTTGACTCCCTCTTTTTTTGTGACAGTCCCTGAAATATCGGAACACTGATATCATGTCACCACTAGGCCTTCTTTTCATCAGACTAGACCAGGGGTGGGTTTCTCGCCCCGTTCCAACCGGTTCGGTTGGAACGGGGCCGGCGGCGTCCTCGTGCACGCGCGCGGTGCACACATGCGTACTAGCGTCTGCGCGACGCTCCAGCTGCTCCTGGACGATCATGCAGGCGCTGTATGCGTCCTGCGCATGCGTGGAAGTGCAGAACTCGTCAAAACCGGGTAAGGACCGCGGGCGGGCGGGCGCGCCCTTCGCCGTTCCCGGAAGTTACTTACTTCTGGGTTCGGCGACCAACCGGTTCGCAGGGACTGCCGCGAACCGGTTGAAACCCAGCCCTGGACTAGACCCAGTTCCTGCAGCCATTCTTCATATGTTTTAGTCTCCAGTCCCCTGATCAACTTTGTTGCTCTTCTCTGCACTCTTTCTAGAGTCTCAACATCTTTTTTTACATCATGGCAACCAAACTGGATGCAGTATTTCAAGTGTGGCCTTACCAAGGCATTATAAAGTGGTATTAACACTTCACATGATCTTGAATAAGAAGAGTGTTGGTGATTACCTATAAAGTTGTGTATTGCATTGGCCTGATGTTTCCTCTTCACATTGAGTAGACTAGGACATCGCGGTTTTAGCGCCGTGGTTTTGTCGGTGCACTTTTGACGTTTGCGCTTTTGTCGGGTCACGGATCCGACCACATCACAGGCCAGATCTGGCCCACAGGCCTTGTGTTTGACACTTCTGGTGTAGAGTTTTATCACACTCATGATTTGTACATTCTATGTTCCCACTCCGATTCCGGCTTTGGGGCTTGTTTTCCTAAATGTCAGTATCAGCACTTAAACATGTCAAATGCTTTAATCTAGCTGTGTCATAAACACTATTAATATATTAAAACCAGAAGGTCTTCATTTCTCCCTTAACAGCACATTAAGTGACATCTGATCCGAGAGAAGATGCAAAATATAACATCAAAGGGATTTACTGAAGATTCAGCATATATCTTTGTAGGAATGTTACTTTTCAGCATATCCACCATCTTTTAGGATGTAAAACATAATACAATTTTGAAGTTATCTGAACAGGTTCTGTTTTTACTTATAGCACAGATCCCATTTGTTATCCTAACAATGTTACCCAATATTCGTTTTATTTAGTTCTTGAATACATTTCCTCTCTGTGGCGCTTTACACATAGTAGAAATGAAGTTATTAAAAATTCAAACTGCATGAAAGTAACTCTATAGGCACCATGTGTACATTGTATGTGACTATCTTTAAAACTATCTTTGAACCCCTTCAAAAATAATATGTAGTCTAACTCATCCCAAATATATAATATTGGGAATTGGAGTGAAGGAATTAAAATGTCCTTAAATGCTTTTTTTTTTTTTTTTTTTTTTTTTTTAGTTAACAAGCATCTTCATTATATTATTGCTACAATTGGGTTGTAGCTTGTTCGGCAAGAAAACTTGGAAGAAAAATTGTAATTCCAGTTGTGATTCGCTGTCTACATTTTTCACTTGTCCTTAAACGCATCACTTCACCTTAAATGGTAAATTCTGGGTACTCAGAGTCCCGAGGTAATCAAACTATTGGAACAGACACTCAAAAGGCAAGAACTGTAAACAAGGATGGCTTGCAGGATTGAAAAGACAGTTATGTGTTGAGAATGTTTTAGATAATTCCTAGCTGAAGTAGAGCTTTATACCCTGTTTCCCTGAAAATAAGACCTCCTCAGATAATAAGCCCAATCGGGCTTTTGAGCGCATGCTCTAAAATAATATTTTTCCCCAAAATATTTTCCCCAAAAATAAGCCCTCCCTGAAAATATTGCAACAGAGCAGCAGCCATGAGGTGACCACGCTTGCTGCCTCCTGCGCCTCCAAAATTATAAGACCTCCCCAAAAATAAGGCCAAGTGCTTATTTCGGAGGCGGGGTGTCAAAAGAAAATAAGACCCTGTCTTATTTTCTGGAAAACATGGTAATACATAGGAGTAGGACATAGGACTCAGCATTTGAATGAGCTGAAAGTACATTCTGTTGCCTGAATGTTTTGGGATTGGAAGGAAATATATACTCAGCTCTGCGCTCATCTGGCTATTTCTCCATTTAAAAAGGAGAATATTATCTACTGATTGTTGTATGAATTTTATATTCATATATACAACACACATGCATATACAAAATATGTTTTATCAGTGTACTACTCTATAGTCTTTGAATGAGTAATCTTCCGCAGTCAATGTAACATACAAGTGATACTTTTTTCAGCATTTTCTTTCAGATTCAAGATAAAACCAGTTTCCATATTCCATTGCACTCCAGCTATCAGAACAAACAGGTCGTTTCCTGTAAAAATTCAGTGGAAACAGGAACTGCATAATTTTAAAAACTTTCTGTTTGTATTATGTTGACTTTTGAAATCTTAAATATTGCCCTGAGCTGATATAATAGAAAGAAAACCACTCCCTGTCATCAGAGCTATTGTTGTTATTTAACTGAAATTCATTAAGTAGTAATGGTTCAGGTTTTTTTTTTTAAAAAAATTCTTAAGCTCTATACATAGTTTGTTAAATTACCCATATGAACCTAATGACTGCTACTTAATAAGACATAAACTCACACACAGACACATGCATACGTGCCTGCACACAACTGAAGTGTGGTTTTGCACACCATTTACTTGACAGTCAAAGACTGCTTCAGGAAAGCTTAGAGCAATCCCTAATGTTACTGGGATTATAGCCAAAAGATTGTGAGGTACTGCTTGTGTGAGCCAAAAATTGATTTTATATTTCAGAGTGGAGTGCTTGGAAGCACAATTTTTTCTTTCTTTCCTGCCATAGGCAGTTAATTGGCTAAACTCTAGAGCAGTAGAACTGAATTCATTTTTGAGGATCTACATATAACATTGTACTATAAATATTTTTAATTTTCTTATCAACTAATCTTTGCCTGTAAGTACCGCAAGTAGAATCGCTTCAGAGGTTTTTTTTAATATAATTTTTATTTTATCAATTTCATATATACATTCACAATTATATGATCTCATAACTGTTATTAATAATATGTATTTATAACATTTTTTTCCCTACAGTTGACAATATACTTGAAGATTGCTTTCTTAACATCCCATAGATCCATCTTATCTTACAACGGTCCTATTTCTTCTTCCCTCCCTCCCTCTTTCCTTCCCTCGTTTCTTCTCTCCTACTCCCCTTCCTTCCCGCCCTCCTTCCCCTTCCCTCCTTCTCTCCTTCCCTCCTTCCTTCCCTCCTTCCTTCCTTCCTTCCCTCCTTTCTTTTCTCCTTCTCTCCTTCCTTTCCCCCTTCCTTTCCTCCTTCCTTCCCCCTTCCTTCTCTCCTACATTCCCTCCTTCCTTCCCTCCTTTCTTCTCTCCTTCTTTCCCTCCTTCCTTCCCTCCCTCCTTCACCTTCCCTCCTTCTCTCCTTCCCTCCTTCCTTCCTTCCTTCCCTCCTTTTCTCCTTCTCTCCTTCCTTTCCCCCTTCCTTTCCTCCTTCCTTCCCCCCTTCCTTCTCTCCTACATTCCCTCCTTCCTTCCCTCCTTCCTTCCCTCCTTTCTTCTCTCCTTCTTTCCCTCCTTCCTTCCCTCCCTCCTTCACCTTCCCTCCTTCTCTCCTTCCTTCCCTCCTTCCTTCCTTCCCTCCTTTCTTTTCTCCTTCCCTCCTTCCTTTCCCCCTTCCTTTCCTCCTTCCTTCCCCCCTTCCTTCTCTCCTACATTCCCTCCTTCCTTCCCTCCTTTCTTCTCTCTCTCCTTCTTTCCCTCCTTCCTTCCCTCCTTTCTTCTCTCCTTCTCTCTTTCCTTCCCTCCTTCCTTCCCATGCTTCAGAGGTTTGGTATTTAACCGATTGTGTGTCAATGCTAGATTTTGGTCCTAAAATAAGAAATTGGGAAATATACAAAATTATCCCCAGGGATTTTTTTTAGAATATGTTCATTAAGTATGCTAAATATTGGAAGCAACTGCAAGCAGCGTGTACTGCTCGCAATTACCATATGTAAACATGTAAGTGGGTTTCACTCTATCTAGTAAGAGTATGAATATACTGCAAAGAGAAATTTAATTTGTTCTCAGCCAGGCCTAACTCATGGGAAATGTTGGAAGGCAAGAATCTGTAGCTTCTTTGATACGAATGCAGCATTATGCTGTGAGGAATGCAAACATTAGTTTCAGAGTCTTTTGAAAATCAGATTTACATCCTGATTTTCAGTTAAGTTTTAATCATGCAGGTAGCTGGTCGCTACCTATAAAGCCCTACATGCCATCGGACCTGGGTACCTGAGAGACCGCCTCCTGCCGATTACCTCTCTCAGACCAATTAGATCGCACAGGTTGGGTCTCCTCCGGATTCCATCTGCCAGCCAATGTCGGCTGGTGACTCCCCGGGGGAGAGCCTTCTCTGTTGCAGCTCCGGCCCTCTGGAACGAGCTCCCTGTTGAGATCCGGATCCTTACTACCCTCCAAGTCCTGGCTGTTCCAGCAGGCTGGGGGGAGCTGAGAAGCATCTACCTCCACAGAAATTGTGAATGTTGGTTTTGTTTTTAATATGTTGTCTTTGTCTCGTTCCCCCCTTTCCCTTGTCTTTTGTGAGCCGCCCGGAGTCCTCCGGGAGTGGGCGGCATGCAAGACAAATAAATAATAATAATAATAATAATTATTATTATTATTATTATTATTATTATTATTATTATTATTCAGTGCAGTTGTCGGTGTATAGCCATAGATGAAAATTTAAGGGAATCGGGAACAAGGAAGGTGAAACTACTTATTAATACCATCGGGAAGTAGCATTGTCATTAGTTCCTCGCACTTCGTTCAGAAAAGACATTGAAAGAATGTAGTCCGAAGCTCCTAATCTAATGGCGACCCCCAACACACAAAATGCTCACACGCCCCCAGTTAAAATTTATTGAGCAGTAAGACTTGCTGAACCACTTTGGTAGAAAAGATTTCCCATTAGATATCCATATTAGTTTGCTGGTTGTGCGTATCTTTAATTTTTTAAAATTCCAAATAACATTTCATATGAAAGCAGATATCAATATAGTTATCGTTATATTCTGTAATGCAAAAGTGAATTAATATGCTGTCTCTGATCAAAACAGGCCAACATATACAACTTAGAATTTTTGAAGTAGGGCAAGTAAAAACAGTATTACCAGGATAGAAGACTACAATTAACCGTGTTAGAGTTTCCAACAATAAAGCGCTCTTCTAAAAATACAGCAAGAAGCATGATTGGGAAAAGTTAAATCAAATTAAGGAGGTTTATAACTCTTGTTAATCCAAAGAATGGAATCTGAAAAGCTTTTAGTAGTATGATAGCTTTTGATAACCCCCCCCTTTTTTTTTACAAGCAAGGCGGTAAATCCTACAAGATCTGTGCTGTTTTAAAATTGAAACACTCATTTAAAATGTTAAAAAGTGTATTGTTCCTAGTTCTTGCCGGTAGTATATATTTACTAATAATGTAATATATATACTACAACAAGACCAGCATATGTTTTCATAGATTTTCACGGGTGTAGGTATGCTAGTCTTGTTGCATTCAGGTCTTTTCCCGTGTAAGATAGAGATTGTCTTGGCAATGTTTCGGCGAGGTCTCACTCGCCATCTTCAGGCTGGTGTTTTTGGCTTAAAGCGTGGCTGGAGCTGCTGTCTTTCTATAAATCTTGGTGGGTGGGTGTGGAGTGCTGGCGTTGTTTCACCAATCATGATACAGCCACACATCCAATCAATCCACTTACTGAAACAAAGCCAGCACTCCACACCTACCCACCAAGATTTATAGAAAGACGGCAGCTCCGATCACACTTTAAGCCGAAAACTATATATATATATATATATATGTGTGTGTTTTATTTGCGCTGATAAATAAATAAAGGGAGACTAGTATAGATCTATTTCAAGCTATTTAGCTCTCATCAGCTAGCCATACCCTTACTGGGATTCGAACCTGTGCTGTATTGCATCTTAGGCAAACGTCTTAGCCATTATGCCACAGGTCTCCTCCTTATCAGCTGAAGCCAGGGAAGAAGGTATATATTTAGTGTCACAACCCCTGGTATATATATTGTGTGTGTGCGTGTGTGTGTGTGTAACAACCGGTTTGGTGATTTCGTGCTTTGTGCACGCACTCCATGCCCACTCCACGCGTGCCTATGCTTAACACGTGCTTCATGCGCATTAGCAGTTTTAACAAAACTTACCTTCCACGTTACTTCTGGGGAGTAAGACAGCTGAGGCACAGCAATCCACTCTGCTGCACGAATCAGCTGAGAGGATATAGGTAAGTAAAGCGCAGAGGCAGGTGGGCGGGCCAACCTGATCGTCAGAGCGAACCGCTTTGCTCCCCAGTTGATCGTCGGAACTACTGGTTCACCTGGTTCACTTGAACCAGTCCGGTCCGGCTGAATCACACCCCTGAGAATAAGCATTATTTTCTCCTTCTGGCACAGCAGAGGCTGTTGCAAGGAAAATATTACCTAAATGAATATGGACCAATTTATAAATTAGCCAACAAGACTTTTAAGATTATTTGTGAATTTTCCTGCATGGACTATGTCTTAGTGTCCTTCATTATTGAAGCCCACACATTTCTCCACACTTTTTATATTACACACTTCTTATTTTAAACTTACTCCTTGGTGAGTCTTCTGGAAAATGGGATGAACAAAAATGTTGGTCAACATTATAATAATATAGAGATACTCTATCTAATACATTGAGGAGAGAGAGATTGATTTACCCCCCACTTTGCTCTTTAGAGTGCTTTAAATGTATGTATTTATTCCAGCTTATTGGTTGCCAAAGTCCAAATAAAACAGGGGCCATTAAAAAATACAAACTAGCCCAGGTCTGGAAATCAAAGCCAGATTTCCAAGGCTTTTCTAAGAGTGAGAACACCATCCTTATTTCTAGTGTTTTGCTGTTCCAGAGGGCGGTTGATCCTATATTTATATAAAATGCCAGGAAGGTTTCACTTTGACTGCTATTAGAAAGCATAATGCTGGATTTGGACAATTAGCAAATGTCTACAAACTGCTATATTAGTGATGTGTTCTCCCAAACAGTAAAATGTCTGAAGTTCAGATCCTGTGAAGTTCAGATCCTGTGCAAATTAGAGGAACTTGTATTTTTTCAGTGCTAAAATAGTTTCTTCAGTCCAGACAATGGTGGATGGTATGCCACATTAAAGTACTTTTTCATAACGTTAGTGTTTATTCTGAGTAAATATCAACGGCTTTTTACTGAGACAGTTTTCCTTGCTTCAGCTATATTAATATAGATGATCTTACCAAAATTTAAATACTGTAGATTTCAGCACAGTCTTTTTGGAGAAAAGAAGAAGTAAACCGCAGAATTTATCAAAACTGTATTAATTGTTTTATTCGTAAATAAGCATTTTCAAAATAGGTCTCATATCTGCCAAAGAATGTTTAAGTGTGCAAGTGTAGGCTTCATAGAATGGGATGGAGGGAGGGTTCTTAATATTTAAGAATTTGTAGCAAAGGAAAAAAAAATGACTTGCAACAAGTCCTGTAGTTTTTGGCTTGTTTTTGCAAAACACACATTTATTAACAAATCTTTGTGGAAAGGTTTATTTGATCACTAGCCCCAATGTATGAAAATCATGCTATATGTAACAGATGCATATGACTTTAAAAGGCAGCAAGCTTTAATCTGAATTATTTGCCAGCTCCATATACTTTGTGATGTTGTTTAATTCAATAAACAAGGCAAATGTGTGCAGTGAATACAGATTTATCAGTATTTCCTAGTGTTCTTATTATTTTCCCATTGTAATTCTATTACAATGTAATAGAATTTCCCATTGTAATTCTATTACAATTCTATTACAATTACAATGGGACAATAATAAGAACACGACTGCTGAATATACCCCCTCCTCAGTGGCGGGTTTCAAAATTTTTTAGAACCTCTTCTGTAGATGTGGCCTGCTTTGTGGGAGTGGCTTGCCAGCCATGTGACCAAGTGGGAGTGCCAGTCATGTGACTGGGTGGGCATGGCCAGCTTGTAAAATGTGGTGAAACTCACTTAACAATGCTCTTGCTTAGCAACCAAAATGTTGGCTCAGAAACTCTGGCATTTGAAGCACCCAAGTCTTAAAGCTGTCAAGTTACAAGACCCTTGCACCCCTAACCCTTTAGAAAAAAAAACCCCAGGGGTGTTCAAACTTGACAGCTTTAAGACTTGTGGACTTCAACTCCCAGAATTCCTCCTCCAGTCAAGTTGGCTCAGGAACTCTGGCATTGAAGTGTGCAAGTCTTAAAGCTGTCAAGTTACGAGACCCTTGCACCCCTAACCCTTTAGAAAGAAAAACCCCAGGGGTGTTCAAACTTGACAGCATCAAGACTTTAAGGTTTAGATAGGACTCTTAGAGGCGGGCGGGGCGATTGGTGAGCCAGCCAATCAATGAGCGGCGGGTGGGGCAAGCGTGGTGCGGACGGGTGGGGGGAGGGAGCTGGAACCGGTTCTAAACGGCACGGTAGATTTGTGGAACCTCTTCTATAGAAGAGGTTAGAACTGGCAGGAACCCACCTCTGCCCCTCCTCCTCTTTTAGTAACCACCTTGGTTAAAAACCATTTGCAGATACAACAATAATGAATGGTAATAAGAAATTATTTTCTGGCCAATGTGCTCATTTACAACAAATTTCCTGGGCATGCTGGAATGGCTGCTTGGTATGAACGCAATAGAATTTCCTCCCAGAATTGTGGCTGTTCCATCACTGCAGGTTTTCAAAAATAAACTGTACAACCATTTAACCGGGATGGTAAGGCAGTGATGGGGAACCTATGGCATGCATGCCACAGGTGGCAAACTGTCGCCCCAGCTCAGGTCCACCACGCATGAGTACGCCTCTCCTGCCAGCCAGCTGGTTTTCAGATCTCTGCCATGCATGTGCGTGGGGTGGGGCACGTGTGCATGTGTTGGGGGGTTCCACCACAATACCGCGAAGCCCTTATCCGCGGAGACATAAGCGCGAACCCTAATCCGCGCCGTCCGAATCGCTAAAGCAAATGCGACCTTACCGCGCTGACATAAGGGCGGAGGGCAAATCCGCGCCTTCTGAAGCACTCAGCACCCTAAACCTAACCCTAACCCTAAAGCAAACCCCTAAACCTAATCCTAACCTTAATTTAAATCGGCTTTCTGCCGCCGTGCTGTTTTAAAGCGCCCTTCTGTCGCCGCACTGTTGTAGCGGCGGTGATGACACACGGTGATGACGTCGCGGCTTTAGCGACACGGTTTTTTCACCGTTATTTTGACGAGCGCGGTTTTGTCATGCCACAGTGTTGGGGTGCACATGCTGGGGCGCACAAACATGCGTATGGTTGTGTGCACATGCACAGGGGTGATGTGCACGCACAGGGAGCAGTGGGGTTGCAGTGGTCGTGCGGGAGGAGTTATGCGTTCATTGCATTATGGGTATGTGCATGTGCTTTCGGCATGCGGCGACAAAAAGCTTAGCCATCACTAGTATAAGGTCTCCTGCCTTGAGCAGGGGATTAGACTAGAAGGCCTCTAGGGTCCCTTCTGGGCCATGGCCCGTGGGGCCACCCTGGAAACAGCAAAGGACCACAGTGCCTCTGTCAGTTAAAACTGAGCTCAAGAGGGCTGCACGCCGACTTCTGAGCTCCATTTTCGGTGGCAGAAGGTTACAGGAGGCCGTTGCAGCTGTAAACGGAGCTCGGGAGCCCATTTTCACTGGAAGAGTGCTTGGGCCACCACAGGTGCCCCCAATGTGAGTGACATCGATCTGGCCACGCCCATCCTGCTCCGCCCCCGAGGTCAAACATAACCCTGATGTGGCCCTCAATGAAATCGAATTTGACATCCCTGCCCTGCTCTGTGATCTAATGAGATTAACACCAGCATAAGTTTACGAGAGATTTTTATCCGAATGAAACAACAGTAAACAACGATCTTCACATCATCTCTTTCTTGGTCATGTGTTCACTTAGTGACCTTTTCATTTAATATCCTGGTCACCTGGAACAGAATGTGGTCCCTAAACAAGGAATGGCAGTATATGCCAGTCCTTGTTTTTCTATCCATTTCTAACCCATCCCATCAGTGCAGCATTCCATTCTTGGTTCTGTCCGATATTATAAAACGTTTCCGCCTATGAATGCCTTTTCTCCATTTGCTAACTCCAAATAGAAATTCATCCCCAAAGTACACTTAAACATTTCATGTCCACCTAATTTGTATTTGTATTGTATTGTATTTATTTGTCTTGTATGCCGCCTACTCCCGAAGGACTCCGGGCGGCTCACAATAGACAAGAAAAGGGGGAAGACTAGACAAAGACAACACTTTAAAAACAAAACCACAACATTCACAATTTCCGCGGGGCTGGATGTTTCACAGGCCCCCCGGCCTGCTGGAGCAGCCAGGACTTGGTGGCTTTGCGGAAAGCTGGGAGGGTCGTAAGGGTCCGGATCTCGACAGGGAGATCATTCCAGAGGGCTGGAGCTGCAACAGAGAAGGCTCTCCCCCGGGGGGTCGCCAGCCGACATTGGCTGGCGAATGGAATCCGGAGGAGACCTAACCTGTGAGATCTAATCGGTCTATGGGAAGTAATTTGCCTTTTAACAATCCGATGATCAAAAATGAAAGGTATGAGAAGTGGTTTAGGAGAATATCTACACATCCAGTAATGGGTTTTTCTTCCATTGTTAAACTGGGTTTCCTATCTTCCATGCTGTAGTTGTTAGGAAGATAGCAAGATTAAGTCTCATGGCATGGGTCGTCTGAAGCAGCCGAGCATTTACTGTTTTAACGGGAAAAAAATGCTCTTTTTTTCCTTAGGCGCACCAAAGATTTCCTCCTTGGCAGACTATGGGAGCTGTCTATTGCAGTACTGTAGCGCCCTCTAATGGTGAGTACCAAATCTATAAACCAACCTTTAGAGCAGTGTTTCTCAACCTTGGCAACTTGAAGTCCTGTGCATAGCTGGCTGGGGAATTCTGGGAGTTGAAGTCCACAGGACTTCAAGTTGTCAAGGTTGAGAAACACTGCTTTAGAGGATTTTTGTTCCAACGCTCAAGGAATTTGTTTTTTAGCTTAATTACTTGTACTTTTTAAAATGAAAAAAAAAATTGAAAGAGGAGATTAATTTAGAGCCGGTATAGTTCTTGGTGTGTGTGTGTGTGTCTGTTTGTGTGTGTCTGTTTGTGTATGTCTGTTTGTGTGTGTATGTGTCTGTGTGTAAAACCCTTTTCCTGTTCAAAGAAATAAATGAGGCATCTTGCTTGCTTTAGTCTTTCCACGGTACTGAATTGCAAAAAAACGGTGCACCGTTATTGGGGGTTATGATTTGTTTTTCCTTTCCATATTCTGCTTTGTTAAAGATCTTTCTCCACGGCTATTTGTTCACGACAAAACAAAAAAAAAACCCAAATCATTCCTTTTCTAAGACAGCATCCTTGTAAGCTGTAGGAAGGCTGCTTGGAGCTTCTGCCTCTGTTCTGAAGGTCAGGTCTTTTTTGCAAACAGCCTCCCGCACACCTGGGCTGCTGCTTCGCCTTCAAAAGCCAGTTTGGATATATTCGGTGCAATTATTACAGTTCTGCATTATTTCAGTTTTGCAAATATAACCGTGGATGAAATTTTCCAACACCGGTGCTTTTTAAGAACCTTTGCTTTGTTTTCAGCATCTCGAGTTGGATTTGAAATGCAGATGTGATCTTAAGCTTTACAGGTTTCTGTTTTCTCTGCTGCGCATTCATGAGTTCACCTTACCTAGCATGTGTGACTTAACGAATATTGGTTGAGTTTCTGAACCAAATTCTTTTAATGGTATTTGCTTCTTAGTACACCTGGTTCCACCACAAAACCGCGGTAGACAAAAGCGCGCTCGACGAAAGCGCGTACGTGACGTCATCACAGCGCGACGAAAACATCGCGCTATGATCGATAAATGTAAAAATAAAGCGAAAACCTTACCCTAACCCCCCCAAACCTAACCCTAAACCTAACCCTTAACCTAACGCTAAACCTAACACTAACCTTTAACCTAACGCTAAACGTAACCCTAACGCTCTAAACCTAACCCTAACCCTTAACCTAACCCTAACCCTAAACCTAACCCTTACCTTTATGTGAATCGGCTTGGTTTAATTTTATTTTTATTTCAATTTTTAATTTTTTTCGTCGCGCTGTGATGACGTCAAATGCGCGCTTTCGTCGAGCGCGCTTTTGTGGACCGCGGTTTTGACGGGTCACGGTACACCTTAGTACACCTTAATCTGAATTTAAGAATGGTTGTGATCACACTCTGTGAATGTTTGTCCTGCTGTCTGTCTGTGACTCACCTGGTTGTGGAAAATGCTGCAAAATAACCAGGTGAAATGTGAAATGTTAAGACATGGAATCTATACCATCCTGTTAGAATATTATAGCAGATAACTTCTTTTCCAAAGCATCTGAAGGCAGGACAAGAAACTAAACAAGGGGAGGAGCAACCTGGAATTAAGGAGAAACTTCCTAACAGTGAGGTCAATTAACCAGTGGAATAGCTTGCCTTCAGAAGTTATGGGTACTTCATCACTGGAGGTTTTTAAGAAAAGACTGAACAGCCACCTATCTGATATGGTATGTTGATCACCAGAGGTAGTATTCAGCCGGTTTGGACCAGTTCTACTGAACCGGTAGTAATGATTCTGCGTAGTTTGGAGAACCGGCAAATTGCACCACCGGCACTCACATTTTCAGTGAATCAGTGGTGGAAATATTTGAAACCTACCACTGGAGATCACCGTGACCCGTCAAAACTGTGCTCGACTAAGCCGCGCCCGATTAAACCGCGTCGCTGACGTCATCAACAGGGCGACAACAGCCAGCGCGGAGAAAGAAGGGCGCTTTAAATAGCGCTTTGAAAGCAAGCAGATTCAATTTAAGGTAAGGGTTAGGTTTAGGGTTAGCTTTAGGGTTAGGTTAAGGGTTAGGGTTAGGGTTAGGTTAAGGGTTAGGATTAGGTTTAGGGTTAGGTTAAGGGTTAGGTTTAGAGTTAGGTTTAGGGTTAGTTTTAGGGTTAGGTTTAGGATTAGGTTTAGGGGGGTTAGGTTTAGGTTTAGGGGTTAATTTTAGGTTTAGCGTTTACAGCGTGCTTCTGTCTCCGTGCTGTTGTCGCCCTGTTGATGACGTCAGCTACGCGGTTTCGTCGAGCGTGGTTTAGTGGAACGCGATTTTGTGGTGGAACCGAGATCACATGACCATGGTGGCGACGATGCAATGCTTTGTGACAGTCATTGATCTGGAATGATATAAGATCTCTTGCTCGAGCAGGGAGTTGGACTATAAGACCTCCAAAATCCCTTCCAGCCCTGTTATTTTATGTTATTCTAACTGGAAATGCTTTACAGGTTGTAAAGCACCCTTTCCGGTGCCATTGTAATTCTTGACTATTGTTAAACGAACAGTCACAAGTTGAGGTTTACCTGTAGTTCAAACAGAAAAATCTTACCTCCTTAAGAAAAGGAAGATACCGTATTTTTTGGACTATAAGATGCTCAGGACTATAAGACACACTTAGCTTTTGGGAAGGAAAACAAGGGGAAAAAATCTGCCTCTGCCTCCCAGCAATTTGCCTCCTTGCAGCAAGCAACAAACAGTCAGCTTCAGCACAGCCTGATTTAGCACGAGCAGCTGATTGGTGGTTGGATCGGCCTTCTATCAGCTGTTCCAGGCTGCGGGGATCACGTCCACCTCTCGCGTCCCATTTTCAGCCTCCGTGCGTCCCGTTTTTGGCCTCTGAGGGTAGGCTGCTGCAACAGTCTGAAAATGGGACTCATGGAAGCAGCGATAGGTGACAGCGGTGATGGGTGTCACCAGCACCAATGGGCAGCGGTGATCCCCACAGCTTGGAGTATTTGAGTATTTGAGTATTTTATTAAATTTATATGCCGCCCTTTTCCCTGGGGGGACTCAGGGCGGCTCACAACTCAAGAGGGGAGGGGGGGAAAACAAACTTTAGACATATAGAACAATACAAATTTAAAAAACACAACATTCATACCATTCGGGCGGGTTACAATCTTAGTCCCAGGCCTGACGGGATAGCCAGGTTTTGAGGGCTGTGCGGAAGGTCTGGAGGGTGGTGAGGGTACGAATCTCCATGGGGAGATCGTTCCATAGGGTCGGAGCTGCCACCGAGAAGGCTCTCCTCCGTGTGGTTGCCAGTCGGCATTGACCGGCAGATGGAACTCGGAGGAGGCCTAATCGGTGAGATCTAATAGGTCGCGTGGAGGTAATCGGCAGTAGGCGGTCTCTCAAGTACCCAGATCCACTACCATGAAGGGCTTTATGGGTGACAAGTAGCACCTTGAAGCGTACCCGGAGATCGACAGGTAGCCAGTGCAGCTCGCGGAGGATAGGTGTTATGTGGGTGAAGCGAGTAGCTGATAGGCAGTATTCTAGGAGGCTGATCCAACCGCCAATCAACTGCTCATGCTAAATCAGGCTCTGCTGAAGCTGACCAGACTGTTTGCTGCAAGGAGGCAAATTGCTGGGATGCAGAGACCGAAGGGTGGAGGGCCGGTGGGTAGGCGTGGTCTCGGCAACATTAGTTGCATAAGACACACAGACATTTCCACCCACTTTTTTGGGGCGGGGGGAGAAGTGTGTGTTATACACTGAAAAATACGGTAATTAGGAGGAATAGATCTTTTAGTTTACCAAGGGGAAGTCACCACCAATTTTATGTAGCTAAATCTTCTTATGTAACCAAATTGTTTCACTTGTTTCAGATTATGATTGATGGATGGATGGATACTACTGCTGATGCTGCAAAAATGGCATTGCCTCAGTTCAAGAGAGAAAATACTGCAGAATTAGAATGCAGTATATTTAAAATGTTTGAATGCAGCACCAAAGTATAAAATTGCATATGGGTCTTTACATGGGGAATGAGAGAGGAAGAAGAACGATAGCACGAAATTTTTTTTTAAAAAAGGTCATTTGTTGCTAAAGACACAGCCCATGTTTCCCCCAAGTATTTGGAGCTATTTGATCAGGTCTGGTTCACCGCCTTCTCCTTTTTAATGGCACTGCTTGTGCTCTGTTTATCTCTCAGCTGAACCTAATTGGTTCACAGATGCCGAGGGCTAACTTTCCATAGGGAATATCCTTTTGAAACTACAGGTTGCATCCCCTTGGCAACATGGAAAACTTTGTTTCAATAATCAATAGTTTTATTGGTTCGGGAATGGATGGATTCAAAGATGGAGAAGCAGGATGACTGAGGAAACTTGCAAGTTTGGGGCAGGTTTTTAAATAAAACAGTATTGAGTTATGTCATAACCGGCATATCTAACGCAGGTGATGGGAAAGCTTCTTTAACTGCATCTGAAGGAATTATTTAAATATGGTGGTGTTTTAGAGCTTCGTTCTCCAATACCTTTGATGCTATTCATCCCCATTTCATCGGCTGCCTAAAGCAATCTTCTCCTTTTGACCTGCATATAAAACACTCTCAATACTGCCAAAAAAACAATTACTACCAACCTGTCTTCTATTGGGGACCTGTATACTTCACAAAAAGAGGGCTGTGAAAATATTTACAGACCCCTCACATCCTGGACATAAATGGTTTCAACTCCTACCCTCAAAATGACGCTATAGAGCACTGCACATCAAGACAACTAGACACGAGAACAGCTTTTTCTTGAACGCCATCACTCTGCTAAGCAAATAATTCCCTCAAGACTGTCAAACTATTTACTAAGTCTGCAATACTATCACTATTAATCATTGTTCCTATCGCCCATCTCCTCCCACTTATGACTGTGTGACTGTAACTTTGTGCTTGTATCCTTACGATTTATAGCGATGGTTTCCTGGTATGATTTGGTTGTTTGTTTACCCTATGACTATCATTAAGTGTTGTATCTTATGATTCGTGGTGAATGTATCATTTCTTGTATGCACACTGAGAGCATAGGCACCAAAGACAAATTCCTTGTGTGTCCAATCACACTTGGCCAACTCACTCACTCACACACTCACTCACTCACTCACTTTACCTACCTACCTACCTACCTACCTACCTACCTACCTACCTACCTAGTCTCCTGTATGAAAAATGAACTTCTTTCTGTTCAGGATCAAAAGCAGAATCTATATTACATCATTTCCTGATTGGTTATTTGTACCCTATGACTATCGTTAAGTGTTGTACCTTATGATTCTTGACGAATGCATCTTTTCTTTTATGTACCCTGAGAGCATCTGCACCAAAGACAAATTCCTTGTGTGTCCAACCACACTTGGCCAATAAAGAATTCTATTCTATTCTATTCTATTCTATTCTATTCTATTCTATACTTGAAAATATGTGGACAACAGTGGACGACTTGCAGATTACAGGTTAACTGGCCTTACTTTTGCAGCAGTTAGAATGTGCTGCTGGAATTGGCAATAAAACTGTGCGTTTTTTTTTCCCATTGGGGAGTCAACTCATGCATTAAGCTTTCATGAAATATTTAGACCTCCCTTAAAAGCTATCCAAATCCCAAATGGCTGAAATTTCAGCCCTCTCTCTCTATTTGTGTCAGTCCTGCTAAATAGAACAGACCAAGAAATCAACTTCACACAAAGGCTAAAACTACTCTTCCGTAATAACAGAATCTTTCAAACTGGAGTAGGTTGCACTTCCTCTTTCTTCCTATAATTCAGTGAATTAGGGAGCTACTGTATTTTTCGGAGTATAAGACACCTTTTTCTCTCAAAAAAGAGGCTGAAAATCTGGGTGCGTCTTATACACTGAATACAGCAATTTATTTTGCCTCCTGAAACCCCGCCCCTTCACCAAAATGACCATGCATAAGCTTTGGGAGGCTTCCAGAGTGCTCCTGGGGGCTGAGAAGGGCAGAAATTAGCAAAAAACATTTTTGCCACCCCCACTCCCCGGAGCACACTCTAAGCCTCCTAAAGGCTATTCATGTCCCTTTTTTGTATTTTTTTTGGGGGGGGGCACCTCCCAGGAGCACTCTACAAGCCTCCTAAAGGTTATTCATGCCTTTAAAAAAAAAAAAAAAACCAGTTTTCATGAAAAACGGGCCGTTTTTAGGAAGTCTGCAGAATGCAAAAACTTTTTTTTTAATTTGCCTCTTCAAAATCTTGGTACGTCTTATACTTCTGGATGTTCTGGACTTTAAAAAAAAGTTTAATCTCTTGATGTGGTGATGGCGTTTTCATATCTCCTTCAAGGTCATCTTCTTAGAACATCTTCTTAGAACAATTAATCAGTGGAACAGAAGTTGCCTCCAGAAGTTGTGAATGCCCCAACACTGGAAGTCTATAAGAAGATGTTGGATAGAAATTTGTCTGAAATGGTATAGGGTTTCCTGCCTAGGCAGGGGGTTGGACTAGAAGACCTCCAAGGTCCCTTCCAACTCTGCTATTGTACTGTATTCTTTAGTGTCTATAGGAGGAGTGTCAAACTCTTATTTCATTGAGGGCCGCATCAGGGTTGTGTTTGACCTCTGGGGGCAGGGGTAGGTGTGGCCAGCGTGGGTGTGGACAGCTCATCATCACTCATGTCAGGGGCACCTATGGTGGCCTGGGCACTCTGCCAGCGAAAACAGAGCTTGGGATGACCGCACATAGCCCTCCCGAGCTCCGTTTCCTTTGGAGAAGCACCGTAGGATGGTCCTTTGCTGTTTCCGTGGGCCAGATTTAAGTACTCTGAGGGCTGGATCTGGCCTGCGGGCCTTGAATTTGACACGCCTGGTCTATAGTGGCGCCAAACATTTTGGAAACGAATCCATCTTCCCTAATACCAAAGGAGAAATTCGGTTTTCTACATTCAACGGGATACAGCATTGATCTGCAATGACCTCCTCACTTCTGGGACTTGGATAACATTTATTTTGAATAAGATAGCTACTGATTCACAACCCATGTTCAGTTAAAAACACTGGAAGTTTTTCTTTTTTTTTTTTTAAACAAACATAAAACTAACAGACATAGACACACACAATTCATAGAAATCATCCTCCAGTTACATACAGTATGTCGATTGGTTACAAAGCTTTGTGCTTTCTCACAATAGTCCCCACTTGCAATTTACACAAATTCTCATATCATCAATCATATCTATCTCTATCTCTATCTTTATCTCTATCTCTATCTCTATCTATCTATCTATCTATCTATCTATCTATCTATCTATTTAGTGTCACAACCCCTGGTAAGCCCCAATTATGGGAGGAAGCTAACTGCTTCCATTATCTGTCAATCAGCTCATCACAAGAGACCATCACGACAGAAACCCAATATTTTTACTGTTGCCTTTGTTACACATTTTGTGTTATATTTGTGCTGATAAATAAACTAGTCTCCCTTTATTTATTTATCAGCACAAATATAACACACACACACACACACACACACACACACAGGAAGTGTAATGTTGATTTATTGAAGCTTCATACAGAAAAAAAGTTGAAGTCAATACTTCGCAATCTTCTAGGAATCTTAGAAGTATAGAATTGGAAAAGCCCTAAAGAAACCTGTAGCCTAGTCCTTTGCAGTGTTCAGAAAAATCAATTAAACTATCTATGATAGCACACCTAATTGTGTGAATATATGTGCCTTTTGTCTATAGCAGTGATGGCGAACCTTTTTGGCTTTGAGTACCAAAACTGGAACGCGGGCATGCTGGAGCCCAGAAACCCGAAGACCAGCTGGTTGGTGCACATGTGCCAGCCAGCTGGGCTTCCGGTTTCCAGTGCGTATATGCGCACCAGCCAACTGATAGTTGGATTTCCGGCACTCCGGCACGCATGAAGACCAGTTGCATGCGTGCCAGAACCTGGAAGAGCAGCTGGCAACAGCCCACATGCCCACAGAGAGGGCTCTGTGTGCCACCTCTGGCACGCATGCCATAGGTTAGCCATCACAGATCTATAGACTTCAACTTAGCACCTATGTACATCTTAACATGCCTTTCTGAATCTGTTTCAATTGTCCCTGTTTATCCTCCGCAGACGTTACTGTGATTTACCAAAATGGGCTACCAGTGATATCCTTGAGTCTTCCGTCTCGGCGTGAACGCTGCCAGTTTACACTTAAACCTCTCTCGGACTCTGTTGGAGTATTCTTACAACAACTCCAGGCAGAAGACCGGGGAATCGACCGAGTTGCAATTTATTCACCAGGTACTACTGAGCGTTCCTGGAGGAACCCAATGACCTCCTTCGGCTTTGGATTAGATCACTATTTTTCAACTTAAAAGATTTGTGGACTTCAGAAATCCCCAGCCAGCATGCTCTTGATGGATTATTTACACTCAGGGCTATTGATGTGGCTATATTTCACTCTTTTGTTGACTTTTTGCTGTTGTTGTTACATCATGCTAATCGTATAGAGATTGGTGTTGTGTAAATTAGCCACTTCCTTTTTGGAGAAAGAAAAATAGTATGTAACTTTTGGCCTACAGTTTGCTACGGTTCCACCACAAAACCGCAGTCGACTAAAGCGCGCTCGACGAAACCGCGTACCTGACGTCATCACAGCGTGACGAAAAAAGCATGCTGTAAGCGGTAAAGCTAAAATTAACGCGTGAACCGAAACCTAACCCCCCGAAACCTAACCCTAAACCTAACCCTAAACCTAACCCTTAACCTAACCCTAAACCTAACCCTAAACCTAACCCTAAACCTAACCCTAAACCTAACGCTAACCCTTAATCTAACCCTAACCCTAATGCTTAACCTAACCCTAAACCTAACGCTAACCCTTAATCTAACCCTAACCCTAATGCTTAACCTAACCCTAAACCTAACCCTTACCCTAACCCTAAACCTAACCCTTACCTTAACGGGAATCGGCTTGCTTTAAAAGCGCTTTTTAAAGTGCCCTTTTTTCTCCGCGGTCGTATTTGTCACGCTGCTGATGACGTCAGGTACACGCTTTAATCGGGCGCGCTTTAGTGGACCGCGGTTTTGTCGTGCCACGGTTTGCTACAAACAAACTGGAGTTACAAAGAAGAGAACATTAGTTACCAAGTTCAAGTTAAAAATGTAATAGAAAAAGTCAAAGCAAAGTATGAAATAGTAGGTCTTAATTATATCTTATGGGGACATGGTGGCTCAGTGGCTAAGACGCAGAGCTTATCGATCAGAAAGGTCAGCAGTTTGGTGGTTCAAATTCCTAGTTCCACGTAGCAGAGTGAGCTCCCGTTACTTGTCCCAGCTTCTGCCAACCTAGCAGTTCGAAAGCACGTAAAAATGCAAGTAGAAAAATAGGGATCACTTTGGTGGGGAGGTAACAGCGTTCTGTGCGTCTTCGGCATTTAATCTTGCTGGCCACATGACCATGGAGACGTCTTTGGATAGCGCTGTCTCTTCAGCTTTGAAACGGAGATGAGCATTGCTCCCTAGAGTCAGGAACAACTAGCACATATGTGCGAGGGGAACCTTTGCCTTTTAAATTATATCTTGCACATGCTTTCTGTATTGACCAAAGATTTGTCAATGGATCAGGGTAAAAGCAGAAGAAAAGTGGCCAAAATTTGTTAAAACAATCTCCCCATTTGCCATTTCTTGCTTGTAATAGTTTCTGTTAGTAAAAAAAAAAAATCTCTTCCCCTCAAGTCTGTTTCTGGTCTTAGGACTCCACGGGGAGAAAAAGCATTTGAAATTGGAAAGTTGTTTGCAACTAAAAAAGGTAGGAAATAGGTGTCCTACCACTTTCGTGCCCCTTTAAATCTCTGCCCACTTATTTCGGTTGGTTTTTTGCTCATGATCTGTTTTGACCGTACACAGCTCTGCTTCCATCAGGCAATGGAATTATACAAAGAATACAAAGAATAGTTTAGTTTCTGAGATGCAGATAGTCCTCGACTTACGGCCAGAATGTCCATGGTCAAAAAAGGGGGTTGTTAAGTGAATCATGCCCCGATTTTATGACCTCTATTGACACAGTTGTTCAGCTAACTATTGCAACTGTGAATCACATGGTCGCTAGGCGAATCCGGCTCCTCCCCCCATTGACTTTGCTGGTTTGAAGTCAGCTGGGAAGGTTGCAGATGGCAAACCTATTACTCTGGGATGCTGCAACCATTCTAAATAAATACATTGCCAAGCACCCGAATTTTGCTCATGCGGCCATAGGGATGTTGCAGCAGCTGTAAGTAAAAGGACTGATCATAAGTTGCATTTTTTCAGCGCTGTTGTAACTTCAAATAAGCAATAGCATTTAGATTTTATACCAGTTTACAGCCCTCGCTAAGCGGTTTACAGAGTCAGCCTATAGCCCCAACAATCGGGGTCCTCATTTTACCCACCTTGGAAGGATGGAAGACTGAGTCAACCTTGAGCCTGGTGGGATTCGAACTGCCAAATTGCAGACAGCTGGCAGGCAGCAGAAGTAGCCTGCAGTATTGCACTCTAACCACTGCACCACCGTGGCTCATGGTCTCTAAGTCAGGGTCTAGCTATGTTTTGAGATGATAGATTGGAATCCTTAAACTATAGTTTCAGTTCATTTCGATAAGGTAGAATATACTAATTTGCAGTGGAACACTGGTGGAATATTAATAAGTCATATCTAGCTCTAAATACATCTATTCCTGTTTTCATTTCAGATGGGACACGAGTAGCAGCTTCCACAAGCATAGATCTCCTACTTCTTGACGAGTTCAAACTAGTAATTAATGACTTGAGTTACCACGTCTGTCCACCAAAGAGAGGTAACAGCTTCATGCAATTGGGATAGATTTGCAGAAGTCATTTGCCATCCAATAATTAAAAAATAATAATTTCATGTCTGTTTGGAAAGTTGCATCTTCTCCAAATATACTATCACCGGCCATCATAATATTCATGCTAATATTCTCCAAGCCTTGAGAATAATGGGCCTATGTCCAGGTTTTGTTGTGTGTTCTCTTGAGTCTTGATTGACACTTTTCCTATATGCCCGTGTTGGCGAACCTATGGCACATGGAGCCATATTTGCTGGCACAGCAGCCCTTAGCTTTGGCGCGCATGCATGTACTGGCCGGCTGATTTTCGGCCTTCCAGAGGACCAGGAGAAGCCATTTTCGCTCTACCCAGGCTTCAAGAAAACCTCTGGAGCCTAGAGAGGGCAAAAAACAGTAATTTCCAACCGGAAATTTGTTCCCGAACTTCTGGTTGGGTCATTTTTTCATCCTCCCCAGGCTCCGGAGGCTTTCCTGAAGGCTGGAGAGAGTGAACAACAGCCAGAAGTTCATTTCCAAACTTCCGGTTGGGCCATTGGGCTGTTTTTCACCCTCCCCAGGCTTCAGGAAAGCCTCCGGAGCCTAGAGAGGGCGAAAAACAGGCCCAACGGGTAAGGGCGAAGAATAGAAGAAGTTTCTTGGATGAGAAGCGAAACATCTTCAAAGAAAAACAAAGTCCAGTTGCCTCTTGAAAAAAGGACCTTTGGATTCCTTACCATTGGAAGGGCTTAGACAGATGTTTAGGGCTTCATAAATGAAGATACAATATCTTTTTGGTAAAATGTTTGTAAAGTTAAGCATGAAGGCTCAAATAAATTGTCTTGCACTCTGGGGTATAAAATGTAAATTAAACTATATTAGCCTGGATCAAAGTCCTATCAATTTAGCTATCTTGGGATTCTTCAGATGAAATATATAATTGGGGGAAAATCTACTTGTAATGGGTTTAATATATGCTCATTCAAACATTTCTTAGACTGGTTGGTGTGTTCTGTCCATTGTGTATTTAAGCTCACCTTCATATATAGTTGTTTTTCTTTCTGATATCAGAAGTTCTTGTATGATTCAGATGGTGCAGAATCTCTATATTCACAATGCAATAGAATACTGCATCTACTAGACATTCTCCAGTTCTTTTTCCAGGCTTAAACTTTTCCCAATATGAGCCAAAAATGAGCCCACCTGATGATCTTCAGACAGGGTCCTTCTCTGCATTATAATTTGATTTAAGTTCTACTTTTATCGTTACATGAAACAAGACATTAATGTGTTCATGCATTATCTGTTTTATATTGCTTTTGTTTTATAAATGGATGAAACTCATCTTCCTTTATATACCCATATAAACCTTAAAGTATTAAGAAGGAAATGGAATGTAAAGAATCTGATGTACTTTTTTGATTTGCCAACCCATTTGAGTACAATTTTCACATAGTCATACATTCCGTGTTTGTAATGCTATTCCATATTACCCAAACACACACACAGACACACACACAGACACACACACACACACACACACACACACAGGTCTAATAGTTAAGGCATCAGGCAGGAAAGCAGGAGACTGTGAGTTTAGGAAAAGAAAGGGGTATTGGATACGTTGCTGCCTTGAGTTATTGTTCTGGCCTAGGCTTCCCAAAAGCACGAAGCCGACTCCTTGTCCCGATAAAACCCCTTTTATTTAGTTTAAACTGAATTCCTTTCCAGCAAAGTCCCAGCCATCAGCCTTTCAAGAGGTTTTACAACTACAGACCGTTATCAGGCTTGGAGAGCTGCCAGGCGGATATCTTCGAAACGCCACTCTGTAGCAGACAATACTTGGCAAGACGTCAGGAACAGATCTTCATTCTAATGAATTGAACTAATTGTCTTCTGCAAACTCCACTCCCCTTTTGCTCCTCTTTATTCCCTATGGGAGGGGCCATTCACCGTCCACCTGTGGCTTTATTCCCAAGTCGATCCTTGTTCCTTAGCTGTTCCCTTCTCCTGGGAGCTCTGCGCATGCACACACTGGGAACAGGCTCCAACTGTTCTTCTGCCCCACTGATGTCCAACTCCGAAGGCAGCTGATAACTGTCAGACGGTCCTCGCCCCCTCTCTGCCTCTGATGCAGAGCCCTCATCAGAGCCTTCCCCAGACTCCAGGACTGGCCTGTGTTCCTCCCCAACCTCCTCACTGTCTGCATCTGCCACCAGCTTTGCTGGCTGCTGGTAGGCCACAATAGTTATTTGTAAAAATAATAAAGGCAGGATACAAATAAAACAAAATAAAATAGAATACCTACCTGTTGTTTACTGATTGAGTCCAAAAGCCACTTAATGTTAAATACCAAACACTAATATTTTCAAGTGACATTTGCTGTACAATGGTCTTAAGAAATAAAAAATAAAGGCAACATTAAAAGTTTGGCCCAATTATCACATTTTTGTTACTAAATTTTAAATGGAATTTTAAGCTTCCTTATTTCTGTAATATGCCAATCCAGCCTAAAAGAGTTTTATCAGTTTTTATCTTTGAAGAGGCAAGTATAAGCCAAACCTATATTGGAATGACATTTGTTTAAAAACTTGTCTGAACATGAGTTGCCATGTTACAGATTGAGTAATCCAATAAATTCCATCCTCTGTTTTATTTGATTTTGTAAATTTCAGTCCTTCCGCGCGACATTCTTCACAGTGCCATCACACTGTGAAAAAATAAGGATATGAAAAGATCTGTGTTCTTCTTTAGATCTCTTAAGCCACGAAGATGCCACCACGTTGAATGATGTGAAGACTTTGGTTCAGCAGCTCTATACCACACTGTGTATTGAAGAACACCAACTGAACAAGGAGAAGGAATTGATTGGGAGGATAGAAGACCTCAAGCAGCAATTGGCACCCATGGAAAAAGTGAGGTCACTGAGAGTTGTTTCAGTAAGCTTGACAGCTGAACAAAAAACCTATATTGTACATTAATGGCTTTAGACAACCCTCTTTGTGAAGGGTTTTTTCATACGTAAAAACTTTTTCATATGTAAACTTGTTTCTTGGACTAATTTTAAGTGGCCAAGGAATATCTGTTACTGTATGTATTGTAATTTGGATTTGGATTTAACTTTATTTGTATGCCGCCCTTTTCCCTGAGGGGACTCAGGGCGGCTCACAATTCAGGGGGAGGGAAGGACAAAACAAGTTATACACATGAAGACAATACATCGTTAAAAAGCACAACAGTCATACTATTCGGGTGGGGTTGAAGTCTTTAGCCCCAGGCCTGTCGGGACAGCCAGGTTTTAAGGGCTACGCGGAAGGTCTGAAGGGTGGTGAGGGTACGAATCTCCACGGGGAGTTCGTTCCATAGGGTCGGAGCAGCCACCGAGAAGGCTCTCCTCCGGGTAGTCGCCAGTCGGCATTGGCCGGCGGATGGAATTCGGAGGAGGCCTAGTCTATGGGATCTTATTGGCCTAGTGGAGGTAATTGGCAGTAGGCGGTCTCTCAAGTACCCAGAATAATAATTGGCTTAACATCATATAAAGAAAATAGACAACTACAAAGATCTTCTGATCCCTACCCAGCCAATGTTTGTTTACAAGTGATTTCCTTGTCAGATATTCTTGAGCTAACTCTTCAGACTGCAACACATTGAGGCTTATCTATTAATAAATGGGTATAGATCAGAGCATTTTTGTTTAAAAAACTAGTAAAGGGAGGGAGGAGGAACAGAGGCTGCTATAAAGCACTGTTTCCCAGTTAATTGAATCATGGTTAACTTGTCCACAACTAAGTATAAAATTCTCAAATACTGTGCACAGAAACATAGTCTGCACTGGCTTTGTTCATCAGTCTTTATCACAGTGCTTTTCACTCTTGGCAACTTTTAAGATGAACTTCAACTCCCAGAATTGGCTGGGAAGTTCTGGAAGCTCAAATCCACCTATCGTACAGTTCCCAATGTTGAAAAACACTATAAGGAACTATTTTAATGTTTGTTTAGGCATCAGGATCTGAAAACTTAGTTTTTGGAAATTGTGTTAAATCGCAGTTCCTGGTGCTGGATTAAACAAGATTGGTGCACAGGAGTGTTATAAATGCACCATGGAAAGGTGAATAAGAAATTGGGATTGGCTGTTCTTCCAAATAAATGAAAAAAACTTATGGCATGTAGAAATGCCAAATCCAAACCAAGAAGAAGTAGTGGCTTAACTTTCTGTTTGTAGCATGTAGCCAGAATCTTTTGGCTGATTCTTTTTACGACAAATAAGAAAAGAATTGTAGTTACTACTGGGAGACTGGTCCAAGAGGGACTAAAATGAGGGAAGAATTCTGTTCCACTATTGGAGAAGAGGCTCCTGTTCTGGAATTCTGGGAGTTGAAGTCCATACATCTTCACAGTACTAAGACTAAGATTGAAGATCTAGTCAGACATCCATATTTTTGACAGGGGGCAAAAAAGAAGGATTTAGTGATTTTTTTTCCATAGTCCAAAAGTAAACATTATGTGGACATGATAAGGTACTCTCTCCTTGGGTTTATCTGTATGCCTTCCCTTCTTTCTGTAATATTTGGAAGAGAGGCCACCTTACTTAGAACTATTTTATTTTAAAATGAGAAGGTAGGATAGGGACATATTAGAGCACGAACTTTATTAGAGCATTGGAAACACATGGTAACTACTCAAAACAATGGAAAATGGGTTATTCTGCATTTGAACAATCTGTCGTTTAGTCTCCCATCAAAAAATATTGACATTAAAAACACTTCTGACTAGGCCAGTGATCCCTCAACCTTAGCAACTTTAAGATGGGTGGACCTCAACTCCCAGAATTCCCCCGCCAGCCAGGAGGCTGGCTGGGGAATTCTGGGAGTTGAGGTCCACCCATTTTAAAGTTGCTAAGGTTGAGGGATCACTGGATTAGACAACGTTCTTGGATTATGTTCCAACTTGCATTAAAGGCCACTGCTCAATACCGTACTAGCCCTGGACAATCTTCTTTTGCAGGTCAGGATGGAAATTTGCAGAAAAGCAGAGAAGAGGACAACCTTGCTATTGTGGGGTGGGCTGGCTTACATGGCAACCCAGTTTGGAATCTTGGCTCGGCTCACCTGGTGGGAATATTCTTGGGACATTATGGAGCCAGTCACCTACTTCATCACCTATGGCAGCGCCATGGCAATGTATGCATACTTCGTAGTAACGCGTCAGGTAAGATGGGCTTTGCATTAAAATGGTGATTTCTTTGGGGAAAAGGAGGTTGCATAATTTCACTGCAAGATCACGTGAAGTGTGAATACCACTTTATAATGCCTTGGTAAGACCACACTTGGAATATCGCATGCAATTTTGATTGCCACGATGTAAAAAAGATGTTGAGACTCTAAGAGTGAAGAGAAGAGCAACAAAGACAATTAGGGGACTGGAGGCTAAAGCATATAGAGAACAGTTGCTGGAATTGGGTATGTCTAGTTCAGGGGTTGGCAACCTTAAACACTCAAAGAGTCACAAAGGTCCTAACTGGAAGCTCCCTGTTCAATTCTGGAGCCAACCAGAAGTTGGATTCCCCACCATAGAGTCTCCTAGTGTGACATCCTTTTTCCTCTACCTGTCCTAACCGAAAGCCCTATCAATTGTGGAGCCGGCAACAGGAAGCCACAGCAAAGGGATGAAAGAGCCACATACGGCTCCAGAGCCACATACGGCTCCAGAGCCACAAGTTGCTGACCCGTGGTCTAGTTTAATGAAAAGAAGGACTAGGGGAGACATGATAGCAGTGTTCCAATATCTCAGGGGCTGCTGCAAAGATGAGGGAGTCAAGCTATTCTCCAAAGCACCTGAGGGCAGGACAAGGAGCAATGGATGAAAACTAATCAAAGAGAGAAGCAACCTAGAACTAAGAAATTTCTTGACAGTTAGAACAATTAATCAGTGGAGCAATTTGCTTCCAGAAGTTGTAAATTCTCCAACACTGGAAGTTTTTAAGAAAAAAATGGACAACCACTTGAGTGAAATGGTATAGGGTTTCCTGCCTAAGCAGGGGGTTGAATTAGAAGACCTACAAGGTCCCTTCCAACTCTGTTATTCTGCTCTGTTCTAATTTATGTCAAGCCCGGAAAACATGACATAAGAGTCACTTCAGCAGAGAGATACGCACTGTGGAACTGATGTGATTCGCTTTGCCAAGAAAAGCCTGAAGGACAATGGCAATTGACTTCCAAAAGTCAATTACACAGCTTTAGAGATCTGCCTTCCAGTTTTAGTTTGCCAAAGCTGCCTGCTCAGAAAATATTTGGGCAAAAGGGTAACGGGAATCTGTTTTTCATCCCATTGACTTGAAGAGGTTTGAAGTGATGTTTCAAGCTGAACCGCATCTCCTCCTCAAAATCTCCTTCAAATTTTTCTGAAAACCTCTCCTCTTCCACTTAAAAAGTTAGTCCTGCAGAACAAAACCCAAAGAGGCTGCAAAACAGGGAAAAAATGCAAATAATTTAGTTGTTTCAACCCTTTGAAGTGGGCAGATCGGGTGGGGGGGCACATTTTATTTCATAGAACAGTTATGAAAGGGTTGCACTCCTTGAACCTTTAGAGAGAAAAGAATCACTCAAACATTGCATAGTTTTAATACGTATACGTGGGTGAATTGGTTTTTAAGGTTCAATTTTGTACTTTAGCTAATTTTCTCTGGCAGTCAGTTGCCTGCATTCCCTTTGAGGTTTCTGTATGGTTTTCGTATTGTTGCACAGAAGTTCAAAAACTCCTTTAGTAGGTAAAGAATGTGCTGAAGCTAAAAGAAGAATGCACGGGGAGTCCTTCTTAGCTTATGGCATGCCACTTTCAGACTTTTGTTTAAATTTGTAAGTTCATTTATGTTATCTTTTAAAAATGCAGGGCGGGAACCATGTTCTCCAAGTCATTACAGGACATTACATTATATTTAAATTTGCATTTTGTATCTTAACCACAGTAAAATGCACATTAATGATCCTCGGTGGCGCAGTGGTGAGAGTGCAGTTCTACAGGCGACTTCTGCTGACTATCGCCTGCCTGCAATTTGGCAGTTCAAACCACACCAAGGCTCAAGGTTGACTCAGCCTTCCATCCTTCCGAGGTGGGTAAAATGAGGACCCCAATTGTTGGGGGCATTATGCTGACTCTGTAAAATTGCTTTGAGAGGACTGTAAAGCACTACAAAGCAATATATGTCTAAGTCAGTGTTTCTCAACCTTGGCCACTTGAAGATGTCCGGACTTCAACTCCCAGCATTCGCTGGCTGGGGAATTCTGGGAGTTGAAGTCCGGACATCTTCAAGTGGCCAAGGTTGAGAAACACTGGTCTAAGTACTATTGCTAATAATGGTAGGGGTGCCTGCCTACTGGTTACCATCATACATTTCCCTCTTACTCTGCTACTACTAGGAGTGTCCCACTGATCATTGGTTTCCTGCTGCTAAGAGAATCAGAAAGTCAGAGTCCTATACTGATTTCATGGCAGAATAGCAACAGTACTTGGACTTATATACCACTTCACAGTGCTTCACAACCCTCTCTAAGTGGTTTACAGAGTCAGCATATTTTCCCCAACAATCTGGCTCCTCATTTTACTGATCTTGGACGGATGGAAAGCTGAGTCAAACTTGAGCTGGTCAGGATTGAACTTCTGGCTGTGGGCAGAATTAGCCTACAATACTGCATTCTAACCACTGTGCCAGCATTATCGGAATGGTATACAGGTAGTGCTAGTCTAACGTCCACAGTTGAATCCAAAATTTCCATTCCTAAACAAGACAGTTATTAAGTGAGTTTTGCTCTCAGTTCATGACCTTTCTTGCCACAATTATTACCGAATCAGTGCAGTTGTTAAATTGGTTTTAAAGTGAACCTGGCTTCCCCATTGACTCACCTTGTCAGGAAGTCACAAAAGGAGATCACATGACCCTGTAATTGTCAGCAATATGAGCCAGTTGTCTGTCTGAATTTTGATCACATTACAACCTGGATGCCACAAGTGTCAAAAATGGTCATAAATCAGTTTTTTAGTAGCGTTTTAACTTCGGTCACTAAATGATTGATTGTTAAGGACTATCTGTATACAGTCCACCTTCCCTTAAGCATTCAGAAAAGGGTACAGGTATTTCATGCTCTTGTACTAGATTACATATTATTTACACAACCTCTTCTGAGGGAAAGGAGGGAGGCTGTATGTTTACACAGTTTGCATCTTGTGTAGAGTTTTCAGTTTTCATTGACCATCAGGAGGTGATATGTGATCAATTTGATCCTTACTGGGGTTTTTCAGATGTGGGGAGCCAGATGTTATTCTAAAAGGTTCAACCCCTCCACTGAGAATTGAACTTACAGATGTTCATGCTTTAGATGACCACATACCGTGTAAGTCTGTAGAGATTCTCAATCATCCAGGTCATGGTTGTCCCAAAGGTGCATTTTCAGGAGGCAACTGGTTTTTTCTTGTCTTTGGAAGACAAAGAAGCTTCTTTAGCTCTGACAACTGAGAATCTGAATTTAGTTTTGAATGACTAAGAATCTCTGCAGACATTTAGCTATACAATTTGGGATGAACACCATTTGAATGGTATGGGAGCAGGAATGGATTTCCAGGGGAAAAAATTGCAGACTACAGGAATCAGGAGACTACTCAGGTGACCGATGAGGACACAGATAAACCTCCAAGTGCTTCTACAGCTGTCTAAAAGAATGCAAATGACCAGCTATCTGTAAGGAATATAAATCCTTCCATTCCCTATTATCCTGTCACAGCTGAAGAAGCTTCTTGGATGAGAAACAAAACATCTCCAAAAAAACAACAAGAAGAAAGTCTAGTTGCCTCCTGAAAATGCATCTTTGGGGCACATACAGTGTAATAACTTTGCAATGCCGTAAACCCTCTTCTCTTAGAGCTTATGGAGGAGGTGGCTCATATATGCCATTTTGGTAGCGCTTCTCGATACCTTTTCCATCAAGATCTGAGCGCCAGAAAGCTTTGAAAGCTAATGGAAAGCTTGCTTCTTTCTTCCCCATTTTGGCAGAATTCAGGATTGCTGAATATGAAGATATGCAAAATAGCTTGTGTAGGTCTGAATTAGCCTATGTGCATCTACAAGTCCAATAATCTGTTTGGCTTTTAAGACCAAAATCATTGGCCATCTATGTAGTAGCTAATGGGGGCAATAATAAAGATCAAATAACCACATAGTTCCAGTTCCTGTCGCTTGTCCACCATAACTTACTCTGCATTATTGTACCCATGCAGAATTTCATATCCTGCCTGCTGTTCTCCAACAAGCTAGTTAATCATTTGTTTATTTATTATAGTAATTTGTAATATATCACTCAAACTCTAGGTGGCTTAAATTACTCAACCACTGTGGAACAAAATTAAAATTAAATTGACTAAGTTGTCAAGAATTGCTTTCGGTTGCACATTTGAAGTGACACAGTGTCTGTTACATTGCTCAGTTCCTGCAAATAATCATAAGTAAGATGATATATCAAAAAGACTTAATATATTATCACTATTCAAAAAGACTTAATATATTAGATTTAATATATTATCACTATTCAAAAAGACTAATGTATTATCACTATTCAAAAAGACTTAATATATTAGACTTAATATATTATCACTATTCAAAAAGACTTAATATATTATACACTATTATCACGGTCCTTCCGGCGCGCCCTAAAAAGTTGGCTTTTCCAGCAAGCCGGCCTGGCCTGAATAAAATAAATTATTAATTTTAATTGTTAATTTTAATTTAATTTCTAAATCTCATTGTAAATGTCTATTGTTTTTTTTTTGGATATTCTATTTTAATCTTTCTTTTAACTTTTGTAATATGTGTTTTTATGTTGTACGCCGCCCTGAATCCTTTGGGAGAAGGACAGCATATAAGTCCAATAAACCTAACCTAATCTAACTTTTCAATTGATAATCAGATCTGCCGAGCATCATGTGGCATATAATTTGTTCCTATTCCATGTTAAATTAATTATTAGCCCAGAGTTGAGTTTCTCGTCTTTTCAAATTGGTTATTGATAAATAAGTGTTTGTGTCTAAGGTTTCAATTAATTTATTCTTTCATTCAATAGGAATATGTATATCCAGATGCTAGAGACAGGCAGTACTTACTATTCTTCCATAAAGGAGCCAGAAAGACTCGTTTTGATCTAGAAAAATACAATCAACTCAAGGATGCTATTGCTCAGGTAATAAAAATAAATCCTTGGAAGAAACTGGAGGGGAGGATAGGAAATTGTCCCATTATTAGTTCTTGAACATTCAGTAATTCTTTGATCTGCTTTCCTCATGTTTTTTCCATTTGTATTCCAAAAAACACTCTTATTTACAGCTGATTTTATAATGTTGATATAGGTTTCAGCCCAGAAGAGAGTTGAACTAGCAGATTAAATTTGCAGCACATTGGAAAGATAAAGCACTACAGGTAGTTCTTGACTTATGACCATAATTGGGACTTTCATCATTAAATGATGCAGTTGTTAAGTAAGTTATGTCCAATCTGACAACTTTTATTATGGTCCTTAAGCAAATCACATGGGTGTTAAGTGAATCTGGTTTCCCCTACTGATTTTGCTTGTTGGATACCTCCCTGAAAGAGTTGCCAATCACATGACATTGTAATTGTTATCATTTTTTTAATCACATGACTCCCAGGATGCTGCATTGACTGTAAGTCACCTTTTTAGCATTGTCATAACTTTGAATGGTCGTTAAATGAATGATCATAAAACAAGGACTATCTCTAGTATGTTTTCCAATGTAAAATAAGCAAACGTACATTCAGAAATGTATATTTTTGCCTGTGTTTCTGAGGTCCCTTGATTATGTGTAATAATAGCAATTAAACTCCATATATTTTGTCTACCAAATGAGTTATACGGTTTCTAAGGCAATAGAATATGGAGATCAAATATATATTAGATAGATAGATAGATAGATAGATAGATAGATAGATAGATAGATAGATAGATAGATAGATAGATAGATAGATGGTAGATAGATAGATAGATAGATAGATAGATAGATAGATAGATAGATAGATAGATAGATAGATAGATGATAGGATGGGATGGGATAGAGATAGAGAGATATATGTGTGTTATATGAAGAAAGAAGGAAAAGGAATAGATGAAGAATTTGCAAGACAATATAAATCCAATAAACAAACAATAAACAAACAAACAAAAAAGTCTGCCCTTAGAATCATCCCATCTCTTAGGAATAATTACTCAAAGTTGTTTTCGATGGATGGAAGCTGATTTTCATAATTGCCTTTTACCAATCCAATTACTAAAATACCTGCATTCCACGATTGGTCTATATTACAATGAAAAATACAGTAAATTTCAAAATTGGGCCAATATGGGTTCAGTTTCATCCGATCCACCATGGTTTGGCTCTACTCAATATTGCCTTATGTAATTCACTCGTATATTTGAAACTGTCGATGGCCATTCCTTCCTGTTGAAAATGCTAATCTTACTGCCACTGGCATCATCTCAGTTTCTGTAGAATGTCACAGGCTTCGTTTATATGAAAAATAAGCATTCATTGGAATGGGATATACAGGCAGTCCTTCGCTTACAACCTTCATTGAACCCAAAATTTCCATTGCTAAGCAAGTTAAGTGAGTTTTGCACCCTTTTAATGACCTCCCTTGCCACAGTTGTTAAGTGGATCACTGAAGCGGTTAAGTCAGTAATATTGTTGTTAAGCGAATCTGGCTTCCCCATTGACTTTGCTTGTCATAAAATCACAAAACCGGATCAGGTGACCTTGGGTCACTGCTATCGTCATAAATACAGGGCAGTTGCCAAACACCTGAATTTTGATCACGTGACCATGGGGGTGCTGCAATAACTGTACAAAACAGTCATAAATAAGAGCCGAGGTGGCGCAGTGGTTAAATGCAGCACTGCAGGCTACTTCAGCTGACTGCAGTTCAGCAGTTCGGCTGTTCAAATCTCACCAGGCTCAAGGTTGACTCAGCCTTCCATCCTTCCGGGGTGGGTAAAATGAGGACCCGGATTGTTGTTGGGGGCAATATGCTGACTCTGTAAACCGCTTAGAGAGGGCTGAAAGCCCTATGAAGCGGTATATAAGTCTAACTATTGCTATTGCTATTGCTATAAACCACTTTTTTACCAGTGCCATTCTAACTTCAAATGTTTACTAAACTACTGGTTGTAAGTCAAAGACTAGCTGCACATATAGTCTAAGATGGGTTCAACACTTATGTTAACCTCATGGGGAAAGTCATGGGGTTTTTTTATGGTGACCTTTTGTGAATGTGGATATGTTGACTTGGAATGAGATTACCTGTAATGCAGCTACCCCCAAACTTTTTAGCTTCAGGAGCCGGTTATGTGGAGATAATTTTTTCTTCGGAAAGGGAGAACGTGGTTTCATGCGCTGCCTGCATCCCGCACATGTGCAAATGAGGCCTCTTTCACATGTACGGCCTGGTTTCTGGCAAGCCGCGAAGCGATGCTGGTCTGCAGCCCATGAGTTGGGGACCCCTACTGTAATGCATTACACTAGAGCAGTGGAGTCAAACTCAAGGCCCCCGGCCCGGATCCAGCCTGGTTGGGTGCTTAGATCTGGCCCACAGGGCTCTCCATTTTTGGTGGCAGAGGGTTGCAGGACGCCGTCGCAGCCAAAAACAGAGCTCGGGAGCCCGTTTTTCGCTGGCGGAGTGCTCAGATCCACACAGGCACTCTCAACACGAGTGATGTCAAGCTGGCCACGCCCACCCCGGCTCCCCGAGGTCAAACACAACATTGATGCATCCCTCACTGAAATCGAGTTTGACACACTAGAGTATGATGGAGAGAAATATGGTACTTATGTCTTCATTTTATTGATTTTTAGGCAGAATTGGACCTTAAGAGACTTCGGGATCCCTTGCAGGTACATCTACCTGTCCAACAAATCAGTGATAAAGATTGATCGTCAGCGGAACGTCTGCACCTTGACAAAAGTGGCAGATCTTTTCAAGCTCTTGCCTCTTTCATTCGAAAGCATTTCAGGTGGAAGCTGGAAGGTCTTCTTGGGGTGGAGGGTTTTTAAATCATGAAAACAGAAACCTTGGCTGGGGAGGGAATAATGTGTTCATTAAAATAATAATAATAATAATCAGGCACTGTGGAATGCTAAGTCTTTTCGAAGGGCTTAATGACTGTTGCATTCAAATGTTTTTTTCTTTTGGATGAAAATATATAGATTATAAAGGTGGGCATTTCATGAAGAAATTGTATTGGGGGACATATTTTTCCAGCTTTGCCTCTTGAAGAAGCACTAGCAGCCTGCTCAGCATTTTTTTTAAATCTCTTTCAAACTATTTGCACAATAATCGTGCGCTAAACAAAAGAAGGAAACAATCAAGCCATTTTAAGACACCGTGATTGGTGATCCAGATTGAAGTAACGTCTCCATAAACATGCAACATGAGATTGGTCCCTAGTCTTTTTTTTAATTGTTGTTGTCGTTTGTTGTTCTCTTTTTTTTTGTTAGAGCAATGCAAAATTTCTTTTTTCTCCACAAAAAAAAAACAAAAACCCCACCTAAAACATTTTCCTCCCTGTCTGTTTACTGTCCCAACAAACTTTCTGAAAGATTATTGACGTTATCAGTTTTATCCGGATCACAAACTGAATAATTCTCGTTGTGGACAATTGAACATGGAAGTATTCCCGCATATCTTCTTCAGCTTCACTGCCCTGATCAACTTTTACACATAAATGGTGATGTTGCATGAGAAAAAAAACCTGTTCATATACAGTCTTAAGGGAGGAATGTTTCTTCCCCCTATTCTTTCTCCCTCCAAATAGAGCAGTCATCTGAATTAAAGCAAATCAGAGTTTGGGTCTACGGTAATGCATATATGTATGCAGTATTCGGCTTGAGATCATGACGCTTTATGAAGTCCCTTTACAAGTGGGATGATTAAATATTATGTTTGCCTAGCAGAATAACCATATCTTGATAAGGAAAAGACTACAGTTGCACTTTGATCCACAATCCCCCCCCCCTTCTTCTTTAAGTAGCTTTAAAAGTACGGGCTGGTGCTGAAGGGTCAGGGTTTCTGCACAGTAGCAGATGTAGCCCCTCCATCCCTATAGGGCGTGGGAAAAAGGCAGCAGTCTCCACCACCTGCTTAGAAGCCCAATGATCTTGTCTAAGGAGAACTTACAAACTTGTGCTAAAGAGAATCCGTGGCCGCCTTCGTTGTCCTGTTTGATCGATCCTGGGAAGGCAGGATAAGAGATGGGAGAAGGACTCTTAAGCTCATTCTCGCAAAGCTTGGGACTTCCCTTCAGCTCACTCCTCTTCACTGTGTCAAGGCAAGAGGCTCCCACTTTTGGAGGAATTGTGTTTTAAAGTGTAAAATAAATATAAACCAGACTCCAGGTGCCTTGCAAGACGGGATGGCCGCGCCCCTCCCTCACCCTCAATGGCATGTTGAGCTGAATGGATGCATGTTCCGAGATGTTTTCCTCTTCCTATTTCCTTCCCGTCTTTCTCCTTTCAATTATGTGGCGATTTTCGTTTCTAATTTTACCGAGGGGGCGGGGGGGGCACCCTTAGAAATTGTTAAATTATCTGTTCGTCCTCTTTGTATGCAGCATTTTAAAAAGGAAGAACGCAAACAGTCCTGTAGCAGAAATTCTCTTGAGTGTGTTTGGGGGAGGGAGGGGGCATGGAGAAAAGACCTTAAAATAAAATGAAATGAAATGAAATAATGAACATGTGTACAATCCTGTATCATTTATTAAATATGTATAAAAGAGAAATGTACTTCTGGAACAATAAATAATTATTCTGTTTTTGAACTGTTGTCTTGAAGTTGTGTCGCACCCAAGTCAAGGGAGGGTCAAGGGATATGTGAACTTGGGTGTAGGAATCCTCCATTCAAACAAAATTTCTTGGGCTCTTGATGTGTCTCTGCCTCTTCATCAGAGGTGGGTTCCTACCAGTTCGCACCTATTCGGTAGAACCGGTTCATCAAATCTACGGAACCGGTTAGAAAAGGTTCCACCAGTGGACCCGGAAAGCAGGCCACACCTACAGAAGAGATTCCAAAAATTTTTGAAACCCAGCACTGCCAAGGATCTTGTAACTTGACAGCTTTAAGACTTGTATGCTTCAATGGCAGAGTTTCTGAATAGCTACTTGGACCGACCTAAGTACTAATTCATAATTTCATATCCGGTCACATGGGTGGCAAGCCACTCCCATCCAGTCACATGGGTGGCAAGCCACTCCCACAAAGGAGGCCACACCCACAGAGTAGGTTCCGACAATTTTTGAAACCCACCACTGCTCTTCATGTATTGCAAAATTGCAGCACTGAAATATTTCAATATGAGAAATTAATCCCATAAATCATGGCATATCATTTTATTTAGGGACTTTTAAAATGTGTTTTAAAACCTAATGAGAAGGGAGGACTCACTGGAGAAGAGCCTAATGCTGGGAAGGATTGAGGGCAAAAGAAGATGGGAAACGACAGAGAATGAGGTGGATGGATGGAGTCACCGAAGCAGTAGGTGTGAGCTTAAATGGACTCCAGAGGATGGTAGAGGACAGGAAGGCCTGGAGGAATATTGTCCATAGGGTTGTGATGCGGCAGACACAACTTCGCAACTAACAACAAACACAAAATGAGTTTTATATACATTATAGGTAGTTCCACAATGGATTTGCTTCATCTTTCTCTTTCTCCCTCTTATTCTCTCCCTCGCCCTGCCTTCCGGTTATTTAAGTATCAATTATTGATAAGTCAATCATATATAGATGATACCTCTTTTTAATGTTCTAAATTAAGCACTTGTCATTAGGGATATGATACCCTTGGCACACAGTTTATTATCTAGCTATTCCATTGTCAATCAAAAGGAAAATCAAAGTCTTGGAAATAGTGCCTGTTACATGGAGAAGCAGGAAGGCAAATTTATGGGATGGAGACATCAACAAATGCTGTTTCAATACTTTCTCAGTGACATTATTGCAAATTGAATTGCTAGTCAAGGGGCTGAGTAACAAAAGCATAGGATTGGGGAAAACTGAAAGAAAGTTGTATCTTCTTTCTACATAAAGAATGATATACCAAAGAAGAATGTTAACTTAGCATTATCCCTAATACTACATTTCTATATGGGCAATTTTTAAATACTTCTTTTTATTTGATTCCACTTTCATCTACAGCAGTGGTTCCCAAACTTGGCAACTTTAAGACTTGTGGACTTCAACTCCCAGAATTCTCCAGCCAGCAGAACTCTGCTGGCTGGAGAATTCTGGGAGTTGAAGTCCACAAGTCTTAAAGTTGCCAAGTTTGGGAACCACTGATCTACAGCAAATGTGTGATCATATAGCACCCGCAGGCATGGGGGCAAATGTGAGAGCTTGAAATGATGTTCACTGCCTTTTTTTAAAATGGGGTGTGCAGGTGCTACTTATGTTGATTCCATCATTTTGAAACATGTAAATGGTGGATTCATACCAAGGGTGAAATGCTACCGGTTTGCACGAACCGGTAGAGATGGTTCCACCACAAATGCGCGCACAACAAAAGCGCGCCTGACTAAACCGCGGTGTCTAAAGCGCGGTGACAAAAACGCACGACGAATGAGTGACGAATTAGCCCTAAAGCGCGCCGACAGAAGCGCGCTGTAACATAAACCTAAACCTAACCCTAAACCTAACCCTAAACCTAAACCTAACCCTAAACCTAACTGTAAATGTTACCTTAAATTAAATCGCGCTTCTGTCAGCGCGCTGTTGTCGGCACGCTTTTGACATCGCGGTTTTAGCGCCGTGGTGTTGTTGGCGCGCTTATGACGTTCGCGCTTTTGTCGGGTCACGGGTAGAGACGATAGTTGTTGGTGCTGCGAACCAGTAGTAAAAAAAAGCTTCTGGGGATCGTGCTGCTCAGCTGTAAGCTTCACGATTGCCGGAAGGTTTTTTTCCACTTTTTAAAGCATTTTTTTTCCTGCTGGTTCGAGCGAATAGGCAGGAAAAAAAATGCTTTAAAAACCAGGGGGTGGAGCTTCTGACAATCACACAGATCAGTGGTGAGCCATGCGATTGTTGGAAAGTTTTTTTTTTTCACTTTTTAAAGCATTCTTTTTCCTGCCTATTTGCTCAAACCAGCAGGAAAAAAATTCTTTAAAAAGTGAAAGAAATAGTGCCGTGTGATCTTGGGAACCATTTTTTTCACTTTACAAAGAATTTTTTTTATTACCTATTCGCTTGAACCGGTACTTTAAAAAATGCTTTAAAAAGTGGGGGGAAAAGGCTCCCACGATTGCACGACAGACCTGAACCTTCTTTTTTCACTTAAAGCATTTTTTACTACCGGTTCAGGCAAATAGGTAGTAAAAAATGCTTTAAAAATTTTTAAAAAAAAGTTAACCATGCCGACCCAGTCACATGGCCTACCACCACCAAGCCACGCCCACCAAGCCACGTCCAGAGAACCGGTAGCAATTTTTTTTACATTTCACCACTGATTCAGACAATATACAAAAAAAAATCAAAATAATGTTTCAGGTTTCAGGTTTCGTTTTATTTATATGCCGCCCTATTCCCAACGGGACTCAAGGCGGATCACAAACCCAAAAGGGGAAGGGAAACACAAGAACTACAAATACAAGCATTTAAAATAACCAACAGACACACAATCGAGAGGGGAAGGGAACTCATCAACCCGCGGCCTGCCAACACGTGAAGTGTTAATACCACTTTATAATGCCTTGGTAAGACCACACTTGAAATACTACATCCAATTTTGGTCGCCATGTTATAAAAAAGACATTGAGACTCTAGAAAGAGTGCAGAGAAGAACAGCAAAGATAATTGGGGGACTAAGGCCTGAAACATACAAAGAACGGTTGCAGGAACTGGGTATGTCTAGTTTAATGAAAAGGACTAGGGGCAACATAATAGTAGTGTTACAATATCTCAGGGGTTGCCACAAAGAAGAGAGAGTCAAACTATTCTCCAAAGCATAACAAGAAATAAAGGATGAAAACTTATCAAGGAGAGAAGCAATCTAAAACTAAGGGGAAATTTCTTGACAGAACAATGAATCAGTGGAATGAGTTGCCTCCAGAAGTTGTCGGTGCTCCAACATTGGAGATTTTGAAAAAGAGATTGGAAAACCATTTGTCTGAAGTGGTGTAGGACAGAGATGGCAAACCTTTTTGGCACTGAGTCCCGAAAAGGGATTGCGTACACATACGCATGCTTCATATTCTCATCTGGGCCACAACCCGGAAGAGGAACTGCTCAGGGGGCATCCACGTGCCGGAAAATGAACTGCCGGTTTCCGGCGCGCCAGCTAGTCTTCCAGCTACTGCCGCACATGCATTTGTGACGATCAGCTGGCCGGCATGCATGCTCACATTGGAAAATGGAAAACGAAGGCAAGCTGATTGTCATGCGCGCATGCACACCAGAACCCCGGAAGAGGAACGGGCACCACCACAAATGCCAGGTGACATGACTCCGCATGCCGTTTCGGGCACACATGCCATAGATTCACCATCACAGGTGTAGGATCTTCTGCTCAAGCAGAGGGTTGGACTAGAAGACCTCCGAGATCCTTTCCAACTCTGTTATTCTGTTAAATCAATGCAGTCAGATCAAAGTCTTTCCTATTTGAATAAAACAAACTTGATATTGAATCCCTATTTTCCAGATGCATCTGGGAAGCCCACAATCAGATAAAGATCTATTTAAGAGTTATGCATAGCTTTCAAATGATCTTGGCAGATAAATTCTATTAATTCATCAAATTGGTACCAATGTGGGCCCCAAACATGGACAGCTTCCATATCCCTGTCGTCTTCCAAAATATTTCCCAGCTTCTCAGTCTAAGCAGCAATTCTTCCTAGCTTTTTAGGATCAAGGAAGCTTGCCTCAATGCTGCTATTTAATTGGGCTCACTGTAATAACCTTTTCAAAGCACAGCAGCTAATCATGAGAAGTAAATTATATCGGATACTGAAAGTGACTTTGGGGTTTTTTAAAAGTTGCCATGGGTGCAGTCACAACTAATTATGCAGCTGTAACAATCTTGCGGTTGTAAGTTTGATGAATGCTATGCAAAAAAGGACTCCTTCTTATATGCCCAAATTAGTATATTCCTCATTGCTATTTTCACAACAACAAAAGCCTCAAACAAAGTAAGTGTGTCTATGGAGATTCTCAGTCATCCAGGTCGTGTCCCAAAGGTGGCTTTTCAGGAGGCAACTGGTCATTCTTTTTCTTTGAAGACGTTTTGCTTCTCATCCAAGAAGCTTCTTCCGTTCAGACTGAGTCAGAACTGTTGACTGAGTCAGAATTGAAGAGACTTTTTGGAGGAGAAGCAGAACATCTTCAAGGAAAAACAAAGAAAGTCCAGTTGCCTCTTGAAAAAGCACCTTTGGGACATGGATAGAGTTTGGTTTTTCCAGCTCTTAATCTTTCAGCTCCCCCTCTCCCACTCTGTGTAAACATTCTAAGGCCTACAAACATTTTGAGGTCTATAACGAGAACCATACTAACGGTATGGATGCGCTATAGAATTAGATAAGTACAATGTGAATGGACAGGTTTGTTTTAGAGTCCTTACCTAATTATCCCCTATCTCTGTGATGGTTAATCTTTTTGGTGCTGGGTTCCCAAAGCACGCACATGCGCACACGAATGAATGCATGCGTGCCTCAATCCCCAAAATGCAATGCGAGCACCTCTGTGCATGTGCCCCCCTGTGTATGCGCCCCCCTGTGTCCTGTTTTGGCTTCCAGGTTGGTCCGGGTGGCAGAAACGGAGGAGAAAGACAGGGCGTGCTTGGGGGGAATCTGCGAAGATCAGGGAAGACCCCGCCCCTGAGCATGTAGAACAGAGAACGAAAGACCAGCTGGTCAGCAGGAGGCATGTGCACATGCATGGAGGAGCTGGGCTGGGGCAAGAATGCCTTCAGAAAGGGCTCTGCGTGCCACCTATGCAGAGGTGGGTTCCTACCAGTTCGCACCTATTCGGTAGAACCGGTTCGTCAAATCTACCGAACAGGTTAGAAGAGGTTCCACCAGTGGACCCGGAAAGCAGGCCACACCTACAGAAGAGGGTCCCAAAAATTTTGAAACCCACCACTGGTCCTTGGATATGATTATTCTACACTATCATGCTCCTATTTATAAAACTCAGTGCCTCTGTGAAAGGTAAGGATGACTACTGCGTTTGTGGTGCAATCAGAACATTTCGTGTGTTGAAGTTGTTTTAACGCAAACCAAAGATGCCTTTTAAAAAACAAGTTTACATCCTATTCTTATGCATGCCAGTGCTGTGTGTGAGGTAATTTAACGTGGTTCTGACAAGTGTCGTCGGCATCTTCATATCCGGTCACATGGGCGGCAAGCCACTCCCATCCGGTCACATGGGCGGCAAGCCACTCCCATCCGGTCACATGGGCAGCAAGCCACTCCCACAAAGGAGGCCACACCCACAGAGTAGGTTCGAATAATTTTTGAAACCCACCACTGCACCTGTGGCACATTGGCCATAGGTTCGTCATCACGGCCCTATATAATAGTAGCATCTTTATAGAATGCATCCAATTTGGCACAATATATTCTGGAACTCTTTTGACTTCTCACTACCATTTCAGACTCAGGACCGAACCTGGATGTTGCTTTTTAATAATTTACGAATTCGCAAGACAGGCTCTCTTCTTAGCACATGATTTCTAAGTTTGCTAATGGACTGTGAAAAGCTTTTTGAAAGTCTGAAGAAGAAAAATACAGTCCTGAATTCTATCCACATGCCTGTTGACCCTTCTGAAGAATTATTAGGTAGGACTTCCAGATGCTGCCTTGTTTTTCTTTATACTCTTCATCATTGTACTTTTAGTAATGACTTAAGCAAGTTGATCCAGAAAAACAACTTGCTTCTAATTTCTTTCATTAGTATCAGAGGTGGGATTCACTTATCTTTACTACCGGTTTGTCCAGCACTGGAAATGTGAGGATCCGTGTCCCTCACGCTTCGCTTACATGTGCGTCATCTGCGCATGTGCACGGCATCACAAAACAATAACAATGGTAAGTGTGGAAAATGGTCATAGGTTACATTTTTTCTGTGCTGTTGTAACTTTGAACTGTCAATAAACAAGTCGAGGACTACGTGTGTGTGTGTGTGTGTGTGTGTGTGTGTGTGTGTGTGAGAGAGAGAGAGAGAGAGAGAGAGAGAGAGAGAGAGAGAGAGTTATATGTTTCAATATAACTGTGGAACACCTCAAGCAATTTCAACCCAAACTTGGTACACAGATGACTTACTCTCTAGGAAAAAACACTGTGGGGGGTAAGACACCCCTAACACCCCTCAGGGTGTGTTCTGTTAAGATACAGTCTGTTGTGCCTTCAAATGGCTTCTACTGTACAGCGCAGTAGAGTTGTCATGGTAACAGCTTCACAGTACTCCACAAGGGGGTTTCCTCTGGTAAGGGGGAAAATCCAACATTAGAAATTACATTTGGTCTGGACATTTTCCCCTGTATAAATAAATATCCGGGCAACACCAAGTTATCGGCTAGTCCTAAATATACAAAAACAGAATTTTAATAACAATATCAAATAATAAATAACAATATTACAATATATAAATAAGGACAATCACCTAGGCAAAGAAATTCTCAAAGGCTATTTGGCAAAGAAGCTTTCATTAAACTCTGGAAGGCTATTATTAAGGACTCTATTGTTAATATAACACCCACATAAAGAATATTTTGTTGTTGTTTCTCTCTTCTCTCTGGTTTCTGTCCTTTTTCAGGAAGCAAAGTTAAATCCTTGAAACTTAAAGGAGAGGAAGCGAGAATGTAGAATGCATTATCTATTAAAGCAAGAAAGATGTTGACCTTCAGTTGACTTCAATTTGCCTCTAGCAAAACTCTGGAGGTATTCTGTTTTCTCACAAAGACTTAAAAGCGTTCTTTTGCTACACTCTCCAATCCTAATGTGGTCAAAGTCTTTAAAACTGGTGCCACTTTCCAGTGAAATCCTCACAGGCATGATGACATGAGTGGCATTCAAAGAGAGCATTGAATGCAAAGGTTCCCCATTCAATGCAGAGTGCATTGAAAATAAAAAAATAAGTATCGGTGAGTTGAACGCTTGCTTTTTCCTGGAACTTCACAAACCATTATGTGCAACTTAAACTGAACCAAGAAATACTGAAGGAAAAAGAATGTACACAAATGATTGAAAAGGAAATGAAATTATTTTTTAAGATAAATACAAAAGAAAATACCTCAGTCCAAAATCTGCGGGTCACCACAAAAGCATATATGCAAGGCTCACCATAGCTTTTATGGTAAAAAGAAATTTAAAAAGGAAACTTAATAAAGAGTTAATAAAACATAAATTGAATTTGACTATACAAGATAAAATGGCACAAAAAGTAAAAATGGCAAAAAAAATGTGAGCAGGCAAACAAGCTGGGACCTTGACTGGCATATAAATTAAGAAAAGAAAAAGAGAAAAGAATAATATCCCAATTGCAAGACGAGGAGGGCGTAACACATCATAGAAGAGAAGAAAAAAAGAACATAACACAACAATTTTTTTTCAAAACCTGTGTTCATTTTTCAAATAACTATAATGGAACTGGTGGAAGCAAGGAGGAAGTAAAAGAATAACAAAACACCATTACCAGATGGACTTCCTGTGGAGTTATATAAAGTGGCACAGGAACCATTAGATGCTAGTATTTAACAAGGCACTTGCAGAAGCGAAAATACCAAATTCGTGGAGAGAAGTACTTATCACACTTATCCCAAAAAGAGATACAAACCCACAACAGATTAAAAATTACAGACCCATCTCATTTCTACCAAGAACACAAATAAAGTATAATGTGAGAACTATTGATTGAATACATTTTATTTATTTCATTTTCATTTTCATTTTATACAATCACTTATATACTGTGCGTAAAAAAAGAAGAGAAAAAAAAACCCAACATGACACTTCATTCCCCCATACACCCTCTCTTCTCCCCCTCCAACTTTCATTTCACCCCTCCAGCATTCCCCTCTTCTACTTCCCTTCCCCCTCAGACATCTCCCCCTCCCTCCATCTCACCCTCCTTACATTCCCTCTCACTCCCTCTTTACTTCTCCCTCCTCTTTCCCTCTTCTCCTCGCTTTGGTGTATCCATACATTTCAGTTTGTTTTAAAAGAGAAAAAGAAAAAAAGAAAAAAGAAAAACGAGCCGCAGTATACAAGTGAATTCTTATTGTTCTAAGAATTGAAACTGTAATTCCACCCTCCCCCCTCCCCCCTATAATCCCCCCTCCCTAACCCCCTTACGGCTTCGCAGGTCCCATACCCGGCATAATTCTTTAACAAGCATTTGAGTATAATAAGGCCAGCTAACTTTAAAATTATAAAAAATAAAATAAAAGTAAAGCCAAAGGAAAAAAAAAAAAGAGAATAGTAAAAAATACAAAATAAAAAAACACACACACACACACAAAAAGAAAGGAGAAACAAGAAGGGTCAATAAACCCACTACGTTAACACAGCTTCCCATTATCTGTAAATCTTAAACAATGTAGCTCATTCCAAATTTCGGTTATTTTACTACTTGCAGGGTTTCAAACTGTATTAGAGCCAGGTAAGTTGATCAATTAGGATTCCCCAACTAAAAGTCTCATTGCTTTGTCTATCTATTCAGACCTTTAATTTATCTCTTTTTTATCCGAATATCCAAACCTTTCTATAAAACCATTAAACTCAAGTACTTCTTTCATTTTTCATTTCCAACACCTCCCTTTCTATCCTTACCCACCTCCACATGTAAATTTTTTTACCTTCCACCCTGCCTTTATCCATATCCACATATATATTTTATCCGCATCCATTGCTCCTCCCATATTTACTCCACTTTCCTGAAGACTCTCCGACCAATCTTTCTTGACCTTATATTGAAATAGCAACTCAAACAAACATCAGCTTGCATTCTAGCCCCAGGTAGTCTAATTAAGCTTTCGCTACCCTTCCCTCTCCCACGCACCTCCCAACTCCGTTCGTCCCAGACCACAACTCAAAAAGATCGCAATCTCCACTCTCCTCGCCTAGGAAAATAATTCATGCGCAATTTGAGTTAGAGTTCAGACAAATCTTATATACAATATGTGTCCACAATCAGCAACGCTTCTTTCAGTCTCCATGTCTCATCATCGATATACAACTTTTCCATTTTATCCCAGACGGAAATCATAAAGCTTTAAGAACATCGCTAAGTCTTTATTCTTTAGTCTTCTGCCCTTCCGGAAGAGGAAAGCAACACCCTCCGCCTTGTAGCCACGTGTCTCGCTGTTTGTCTTCTCCTTGTCTCTCCCCAGGTCCGGATGAATCAGGAAGTCCCGCCTTCAGGGTCTCGTAGTAAAATTCTCGGGCTTCACAGAGAGAATTAATGCGGTGTTTTTGGTTGCCAAATGTAACTGTAATACCAGCTGGGACTTCCCATTTGTATGGAATCTGAGAATTTCTGAGTTCTTCGGTTAAGAAAGCGTACTCTCTCCTTGATCTTAATATTTGAGATGGTAACTCTTTAAAAACAATCAAGTCCTGTCCATCAATTCTCAACCTCTTGCTGTAAAGCCTCTGTATTATCTCATTTCTGGATTCCCTTGTGGTAAAGTATATAATTATGTCCCTCGGAAGCTGTCGCTGTTTTGCTACCCACGAATTCTGGCGGTAAATTCTTTGAATCTGCCAATCAAAGTTAAATCCCGGACTTCCCACCAAGCGGCTGAAAGCCTCAAAGAAGATCTGTTTCAAATTCTCCTGTTGGTTTTCACGCAATCCTCTAACTCTTATGGCAAAGGCAGTCTTATTATAATTTATCATGACAAGTTGTTTTTGAGCATTTTCAATTTCCTGTTGTAACGTTTGAATTTTGGATATCAAATTAAGATTAGTTTCTTCCAAAAGTTCCAATTTGTCCTCCGTTTCAGCAATATAATCTGTCATGACTGTCATTACTCCGATCATATCCTTCTTTGCCTGAGCAATTTTAGCATCAAATTGATCATATAAATCCGATATCAGTTGATTAATTTCCTGTCTGAAATCATTAAGCGTTTTGAGAAGAAATTCTTGTGTTAACAAATCTCCCGTGGAGGGTGTAGGAGGCAAGGGTAGCGGCTTCATAGCAGTTTTTGGAGATATGTTATTAAGGAAGCGCTTCTGTTTAGATTTGGGAGCCATTCCAGAGTAAAAATAAAAGACAAGCAATCAAGCGAGCCAAAAATCAAAGTCTCTGCTCCCCTCAGTTAATCTTTTAGCAATTAGTACGGAGAAGCCTTCAGGAGGGTAGGGCTGACTAAGTACGTCACATCAAACACAAAAGCTACGAGATCGCCATCTTGTGACGCAGCTAAAAAAGAAAGGGAGCCTTTTGCGAAATTGAAGCTGGTATTTTAGATAGTAATAGAAGAAATTCCTCAGGAATGGTCCCCGCCCGGATTGACTTTTAAATAGCTTAGCTTTGTCCTGGGGGGGGGGGGGCAATCTGCCTAGGGCTGCAAAAAAGGCAGCACGGAAAACTGGCCGGAGTAAAGGCTCAGCTAATGTTGAACCTCTTCTCCATTCACAGCAAAAAAAGGCTATGAATTACAAAGAGATCCTAACGACTGACCTTCTCCCTGCCCCTTTCTGCCAGAAAGGGGAGATATCTATAGATCTTATAAGATATACGAACCAGAATCCTGACAGGAGCTTCATTGAGCTCCCGACGGCGGCAGCTCCTCCCCCCGAAGCCAATGTGAGCACTATTATAAACACATTAGAATATTATGAAGCCCATCCAGGAAAGCAAGCTGCATTAATTTTCTTGGATGCCCAAAAGGCTTTCAATAATTTAAATGGAAGGTTTATTATTTTACAGTTGGAGATGATGAACTTTGGGGAGAACTTTGTGAAGATGGAGGAAAAATTACACACAACCCAAACAGCTAAAGTAATAATAAATGGTGATACCATTGAAAAATTTAATATTGCAAAGGGGGTGAGGCAAGATTGTCCATTATCACCTTTATTATTCATCGTAATGTTAGATGTATTATTAATAAAAATCAGAGGCGTCCAGGAAATAAAGGGCCTGAAAATAAGAAAATAAGAATAAAGTCCAGGTGTTTGGGGATGGCTTAGTGTTTATCTTGGAACAACTGTTAGAGACAGGACCTGACCCGGTACAACAAATAGAAGAATATGGGAGTGTAGCAGGACTTAAAATCAATAAAAATAAAACAAAGGCAATAAGAAAAAATCTTACTAAAAACAGGAAAGAGAATTGGAAGAAAGAATGGGCGTACAAGTGACTAAAAAAGTAAAATACCTGGGAATTTGGTTATCGGCTAGATGTTCTTCAGTCAAAGAAGACAATAATAATAAATTAATGCAGCAGATAAAAAAGAATTTGGAAACATGGAAAAAATTACAATTGTCCCTTATTGGAAGGATAGCCTCCATTAAAATGAACCTTCTACCAAGAATATTGTTCCTTTTCCAAGTAGTACCAATAAATTTAGGGAAAGACTTTTTCAAAGACTTAAATAAATTAATCATGAAATACATTTGGCTTGGGGGTGGGGGGAAGCACAGATTAAACTAAAATTATTGCAGGATAGCAGAGAAAGAGGAGGCTTTGGGCTCCCAGATTGGGAGACATACTACCAGGAAACAGTACTTACATGGATTAAAGATTGGCTAGAGCTAAAAAAACTGAAAGGATTTTTATATTAGAAGGTCATGATTTATAACTAAGATGGCATGCGTTTATATGGGATGAGAAAAATTAAATTCATAATTACTTCCAGTATGATAAAAAAACAAAATATCTAATTTTACATACTACAATGGCAGCTAGAATTATGTACGCACAAAAGTGGAAGAATAATATCATTCCATCAGAGGAAGAAGTGATAAGGAAAGTCTTAAAGTGTGCAGAGATGTACTGTATAGACTCACAAAAAAGATCAAACATAAAGGAGAAATAGATTATTATAAGGTATGGAATGAATGGTATCAATGGTTAGAGGATAGGTGTAAAGCTTAAGGAAAGATTAAACAAAGAAGATATAGGGGTTAGAAATTAGTAATAAATATGCATAAATGAAAACAACATACAATAAATCACTGTAACTCAAGAAATGAACATATTTGTATATATAAAAACACTGGAATTACATGTATAGACAATGACATATTGGGGGGGGGGGGAAGGGATGCACATATAATGGATGTATATACCGATATGGAATTGTTGTATGGAAGAAAACTGTCAAAGTTTTTTGTTTTTTCTTTTAAAAAAACTGTGTAATAATTTTTTTTAAAAAATAAACTGGTTATATGGTTATAACCAGAGGAAGGTAGAGATAGTCCTTGACTTATGACAAAATTTTGGTTGCTAAGCAAGAGCATTGTTAAGTGAGCTTCACCACATTTTACCCAATCCATGACATCTCCTGGTGAATGACATCAAGTTGGCCATTCCCAGCCGGTCACATGACTGCCAAGCCACTTCCACAAAACAGGCCACACCTACAGAATAGGTTCTAAAAAAAATTGGAACCCACCACTGGTTAAATTGATAGATTTTATTGACATGGATAAATTGACTTAATTTTTTAATTTAATTTATTTATTTTGTCAAGCATATATAAGATAACAGATATAAGTATAAGCGTGATTATGAATGACAGGAAATGGATACGAATAAGTGGGGACAATAAGACAGAAATGGTAGGCACACTGGTGCGCTTATGCGCACCCCCTTACAGACCTCTTAGGAATGTGGTGAGGAATTATAAGATGTTTTATAGATGGCATTTAGATCCTAAAAAGTTGGCTTCTATGTATCCGAACTTACAACCCAAATGCTGGAGATGTGATTCTCTCGACGCCACATATTTTCATATATGGTGGACTTGCAAAAAGGTTAAGGCATTTTGGATAAAAATATGGTGGATTATGCAAAATGTTCTTTAAAAAAGGATAAAGTTTACCCCTCAGTTAGTTTTGTTAGGTATAATTACTGATTGTACAGCTGTAGAGATTAATTTGATTTTGCACTTAATAACTGCAGCTAGATTGTTGGTGGCGCAGTACTGTAAGAAGGAAGATTTGCCTACAATTCAAGAATGGACATTGAAAGTCATAAATTTAGCCGAGATGGCTAAAATATCTGCATATCTTAAGGACCACTCAAACGAGAGATATAAACGAGACTGGAAAAAATGGATCGATTATGTACAAAATAAATATGGGACTAAGAAAATCCAGATAGTTTATGATTAAGATCAGGAATGATATAAATTGTTTAAAGTTAGCCTAGCAAGGAGGAGCTAAGTTCAATATAAAGCTGTTATCAATTTTTTATTCTTTTTTCCAATATATTTTAGACGTTTTTTGTTAAAGATTTATACCGTGTATGGGTTCTGGGAAGTCGGGCAGGGAAGGTTGGGGGGAGGGGGGGAGGGGGGATGAATATTAGGCTTGACGAGGGGTGTTAGATTTTAATGTAATATGATTGCACATGTATACTGTCTTCTCTTATTTGTTCTTTAAAACGAAGATATGTTAAGTATATTGATATGGAAGCATAAATACCATCAACATAGAATGGAGTTTGCTCAGAAGCTGAAATACACCAAGTGAATGAGAGGAAAAGTGGGAAAGGAGAGAAGAAAGATGGGAAGAGAGGGATAGGAGAGAGGGTAAGGGGGGAAGATGAGGAGGATAAGGAGGAGTGGAATGAAGAGAGAGGAGAAGGAGAAAGGAAGGGGAAGTAGAGTAGAAAAGGATGATGGAGGGAAGAAAGGAGGTAGGAGAGAGGTAGAAGAAAGAGGTGTATGGAGAGCAGAAGAGCTAATAATGGGTTTTTATCTTTCTGGCCGTTGATGGCAAGAGGAACTGATGTAATTACTACTTAATACAATAGGATATTGAATAAGTTAGAAAATTTAAAGAATAAAAAAAATATAATTTTTTTTTTAAAAAGGAATGGGGTGAGATCAACAGTAGACAGTCTAAAGTTAAAGTTATGGGGGTTTGGGGATGAAACCATAGAATCAGGCAGTGAATTCCAGGCATTGACCACTTTGTTGCTGAAGTTGTAATTTCTGCAATCAAGTTTGGAGCGGTTTATCTTAAGTTTGTATCTCATGTATTGTTGCGGTTGAAGCTGAAGTAGTCGTTGTCAGGTAGGACATTGTAGCAGATAATTTTGTGTACTATGCTCAGGCGGCGTAGTTCTAAGTTGTCTAAGGTTAAGCTCAAAATTTCAAGCCTGTTGGCATAAGGTATTCTGTTGTGAGCAGAGGAGCAGCGAACTCTTCATGTGAAATATCTCTAGACTTGCTTGATTAATGTCTGATATGCAGTGCAGTTCCAGACAGATGAGCTGTATTCGATAATTGATCTAGCAAAGGTTTTGTATGCCCTAGTTTGCAATACAATATTACCGGAGAAGAAGATTTTTTTTAAAATTAATTTTTTATTTTATCAATTTCATGTATACATTCACAATTATATTATCTCATAACTGTTATTAATAATATGTATATTATAACAATTTTTCCCTACAGTTGACAATATACTTGAAAATTGCTTTCTTATCATCCCATAGATCCATCTTATCTTACAACGGTCCTACTTCTTCTTCCCTCCCTCCCTCTTTCCTTCCCTTGTTTCTTCTCTCCTACTCTCCTTCCTTCCCTCCTTCCTTCCCTCCCTCCTTCCCCCTTCCCTCCCTCCTTTCTTCTCTCCTTCTCTCCCTTCCTTCCTTCCTTCCCTCCTTCCTTCCTTCCTTCCCTCCTTCCTTCTCTCCTTTTCTCCTTCCTTCCTTCCCTCCTTCCTTCCCTCCTTTCTTCTCTCCTTCTCCCTTCCCTCCTTCCTTCCCTCCTTGTTTCCCTCCCTCCTTCCCTCCCTCCTTCCTACCCCCCTTTATTCTCTTTCTTCGGAGAAGAAGATTCATAAGCTTCTTTGAATAGAGGAAGACATTTTCTATATTTATTGGTGACTGGAAATCTCCTATGGGCTTTTGGGGTAAAAATGAATTTGTAATCTATGGATTGATAATTACATAGGATAGATTATAGAAAGAAAAGTACTATGATATAACTTTAGAGACAGAGATAAAATACATTTTACATATAACTGTTGTGAAAAATAATGAAAACTACTTCTTTATACTTTGTTTTTCTATTTTTCTTCACCTTTTCTTTTATTCCACACTTTTTGCTTTTTGTTTGATGTCTTTCTTTTTCTTTTTTTCTTCCTTATTTTATATTAGCTTGTGCTCGTTTTTATCTTCTTGATTAAAAATCTTTTTAAAAAATTATATTGGAAAAAAAAGAAAACAATCCAACATGTTATGAAGGAGATATGCAAGAAGGAGACTCCAAAATCTCTTTTTAATGTAACAGAAGGAGAAGGTATTTCTATGCAAAATCAATCAAAATTATTATTTCTTTCCCAGTTGTGCCCATAATTGGAATGCACTTCTGGACTGACACTCACAGATCCTCAGCCAAAAAAACTTTGTGTTCTTTCTGACAATTCCTTTCATCCGATACTTTTTGGCTCTTTTCTACATCCTATTCAAACTCATTGTCGTTAAAAGCAGCTTACTTCCCCTTCTGTACAATCCTTTTTCTGAAATATTCTCTTGCCTCTTCCCCAGATTATTTCTTATTCGGCTTTAAATACTTTGACGAAATAAATAATTTAACAGGCAAACACAATTACCATTTCAGCTGTCTGTTTTTACTAAATTCTTGCCCATGATGGATTCTACAGCATTTTCTCCTGAGTACCACTCTCCTTTTCTCTGTTACTATTTGTATTTGTATTTGGTTTATTCGCCCTTCTCCAGGAGGGACTCAGGGCAGCGAACAACTCAGGGGGGAAAGGGAACATAAACAACAGTACACATAATTAAAATACACGAAAATCACACAGCCATACCAGTCGAGAGGGGAGGGGAACTCATCAATCCCAGGCCTGCCAGCACAGCCAGGTTTTGACGGCTTTCCGGAAGGCCTGGAGAGAGGTGAGGGTCCGGATCTCCACGGGGAGTTCATTCCAAAGGGCCGGAGCTGCCACAGAGAAGGCCCTCCCCCAGGTAGTAGCCAGATGGCATTGGCTTTCCCAGTTTCCCTACTACCATTTGCCAAAGAGCAGCTGAGGATTCCTGCACTAATATTAGCAACAAGCAATTAAAAATATGATGTGGGTATATAATCCCAATGCAAAGTATAATGTTGGAGCGTAAATGTAAAAGTAAAAGAGCGGGTTTTAGAGATTTAAATGTAGAAGTGAGGGATTTAAAGAGAGGGATTTAGAGATATGGATTTCATTTCCTATTTCCACAACTCATTTATTTCTCTATTTTTAAAAAATGCTTATTTGTTTCTTTCTTTCTTTTTTTTTGTATACTGCTGCTTCAGCACTTTGCCTTAGATTATTTTTCCATTGTCTATCTTGGTCTTCAGTTCCAGTAATGCTTCTGTTAAAGCCAACATTCTTTTTTTCTTGCTGTTTTTAACTTTTGTCATGGTGGAATGTGAGCTCATAGAGTTGTAGTCTCACTTGTTTTTTCTTTCTTTCTTTAATGTGATTTCCCCCCACCCCCCACCCACCCCTAGCTCTTTGACCCTTAGCAATCAATTTTGGAAGCATGTCTTATCTGCAGTGTTCAGCCTTGAAGTAAACAGCACTAGACCTTCCTTGTCACGGAAAACTAGTTCTTGATGGCTTCACAACAGCTACAAAATAACACTGCTTCTCTCCCCCCCCCCTTCCTGAAAGTTATTAAAGGCAGTCTTTGGCTTATGACCCCAATTTGGGCCAAAGATTTCTGTTGTTAAGCAAGAGATTTGTTAAGTGAATTTTGGCCCATTTTGCAATCTTTCTTACCACATTTGTTAAGTGACTCACACTGCAGTTGTTACATTAGTAACACGGTTGTTAAATGAATCTGACTCGCCCATTGACTTTGTCTGTGTCACATGACACAGCAACGGTCATAAATATGAGTCAGATGCTAAGCATCTGAATTTTGATTGCCTTACCACAGGATGCCACAAAGGCCATAAGTATGAAACAGCCAACTAACCATGGCCAACTAACCATGGCCAACGTGTAAAAAAGATGCTGAGACTCTAGAAAGAGCGTAGAGAAGAGCAACAAAGATGATTAGGGGACTGGAGGCTAAAACATATGAAGAATGGCTGCAGGAACTGAGTATGTCTAGTTTAATGAAAAGAAGGACCAAGGGAGACATGATAGCAGTGTTCCAATGTCTCAGGGGCTGCCCCAAAGAAGAGAGAGTTAAACTATTCTCCAAAGCACCTGAAGGCAGGACAACTAATCAAGGAGAGAAGCAACTTAGAACTAAGGAGAAAGTTCATGACAGTGAGAACAATTAACCAGTGAAATGGCTTGTCTCCAGAAGTTGTAAATGCTCCAACACTGGAAGTTTTTAAGAAGATGTTGGATAACCATTTGTCTGAAGTGGTGTAGGGTTTCCTGCCTAAGCAGGAACTAGAAGACCTCCAAGGTCCCTTCCAACTCTGTTATTCTATATTCTAACTCACCATGACGAACTCACCATGGAACAAATTGCCACGGGACAATTCAACAAATACGAAAGTGAAAGTAATTTCAATGCAACCATGGCCAATAATAAGAATAAAATAAATTTAAATTTTGATGAAAATGCGGTCAGCAATAATAAAAGCATTTGAATGAAACAATTAATGCAGTGTTGAATTATCCCATGGCGAATTGTCTTGCGGTGATTGACCATGGGAAGTAAGCCTTGGCTAGTTGTCTTAGACCCTTTGGTGACAGATTGGAAAAGTTAAAAAATACCATTAGGATAACTAGTTTTTGCTCGTTTTCCAAGGCCTAACACAAGAGATTCATCTGGTTCCCTTCCCTAATACCATCAGAGGCTTATTTTTGTGGCCTGCTGAATGTACAAAATACATACTTCTGTATTCTCTTTCTCTTGCTTACAATCCTGTATTTTGGCATTCAATGTAGTGTTGGGTAGTTTAATATATACATACATACATATATATACATACATACATACATATACGTACACATACATACATACACGTACACACACACACACACACACACACATATATATATATGGTTTTTTTAATGTTTTTTTATTTGGGCTGATAAATAAATAAAGGGAGACTAGTATAGATCTATTTCAAGCTATTTAGCTCTCATCAGCTAGCCATACCCTTACTGGGATTTGAACCTGGGCTATATTACATACTAGGCAGACTTCTTAGCCATTAGGCCACAGGCTCTTATCCGTTATCAGCGAAGCCAGGGTGAAAGGTATCTATTAGATTTTTACAACCCCTGGTAAGCCCCAATTATGGGAGGAAGCTAACTGCTTCCATCATCTGTCAATCGGCTCATCACAAGAGTCCATCACGACAGAAACACAAATATATATATATATTTGCACGAGCCGTGAATGTTTCTTAGATAGGCAAGAAAGAGGGGTTGAAATTCTCGAATAACATTCCTTGCAATAGAAGTATTACTTGGTCCAGCAGGCTCAAGGAAATCAGCAACCTTTCTGTTTGACAGATGATCGATGTTTATGGGATTTGCAACAGCATGCAAAATCGCCGGCTACGGATAATGTCAATCCATCATCACAAAGGAGCAAGGACAAACTGGGGCAGGAAAAAACAACCTTCGAAAGCCTGAGTTCTCTGTGCTCCAGCCTAAAATTGCTGATTGCGGTTCCTTGAATTCCTTGCACAAAAGTCCCACACCAATAACGGCTAACCTTTTCTGGACCAAGTGCCCAAAGCACGTGCACCCACAAAATGCAATGCACGTGTGCCCCCCCATGCGGCTTGCCCTCTCCCATGCATGCATGTGGCCCCCGCACGTACCCAACCCTAGAATTTGCCTGACAATCTCAGACAACTACATTTCAGAAAATCCAGTCTCCCCTGAAATCTATTATTCTCAATAGTGTTTGATATTTAATGCCATTTCTGATTTAAGGAAAAGGATTTCAAGTACTAACCCACATGTCTGGAAGTATTAAACAAACAAAACCTAAATACACAAAACTCGATGTCAGCCTCTGCTTTGCTGTTGCTTCGGCTGCCATGAAACGGGGAGGGGGGGCATGGTATTTGGGAGGGGTTACTAATTGTGCTGGAGGAAGGTTCTGGAACTCAGCTGCCTGTCGGACTACGCATGCGTAGGAGATTCCCGCCAGGACTAACGGCACCGACATTCCATCTTCGTGATGCCTTTTGAAGTTATCTCACACCTGACACTTGGGAGAATTATGATTGGACTGTAACTGTGATGCCAAGGGGTGGGGAATGGGTTATTCTATATATCAATCGCTTTCGCACCTAAATAATCAGACTTCGCTTCGCTATGCCTTTAATCATTTATAATTAGTAAAAGTACACTTGATTTCTACTCATGGAGTCTCGTGGTCTTCTTTCCTAATTATCTAATGGAGAGGATCTGACACTCATCTTTGCTGACAAAGATGCGCAGAGGAGACCCAAAGACCAGTTGGTGGGCAGGAGGTGCCCGTGCGTGCACAGCGGAACTGAACTGGGGCGACAGTTTGCATGCTCGCAGAGAGGGTACTATGTGCCACCTCTGGCATGTGTGCCATAGATTTGCCATCACAGTTCTACACAGACGCACCTGAAACAGATTACCTTTATATGGGTGGAAAATGCCTTTCGTTTATTCATTTTGCTTGGGTGGATTACTGGATGATCAACTGATGTGCCCGATCATAGGCAGCTGGTGAGGGGATTGGCAGCTGTAGTTTCACACATTTGCAGAAACACCAGATTTGGGGAAGGCTTCGTGGCATTCCCTCCATTCTAATCTGCTTGCCTACATTTTAGCAAAACCAGGAGGGAAATCTCATTCTCCGCTGTTCTTCAACTTCAGAGCTGCTTTTCTTATTCATAGAAGCGGGGGGGGGGGGAAATAAATAAGGGCCACCATCTTCCCCCCATCTCCACAGGATGTCTGTGTGTCTCTTCCTTAGTTGTCCTTCTGGATAAGATAGCAGATGGGTCACGGCAGGGCACATTGCAAGCAAACAATTGGAGGATGGCTTTGCAAACAAAATGAATGAAAATACCCCCCTTGCTGATGTGGGCAGGTCAAGGCTGTGGTGGAAGCTATTATCATCTTGGCCTCTTCCTCTGATAACCCCCCCCCCCTAGTACCCACAAGACTTTCTCTCTCTGCATCTACACTTTGCTTCAAAACACCAGAGCCTGAAGGCATCTGGTGGGATTATGAGAAGTAGACCCACCTTGCCTTCTTCAATGGGTCCTGCTGGGACTTCTCGCTTTAGATGCCTTTGCCAGCAAGCGATGCTCCTGCTGTTCGTGTTGTCCTTTTGCCGCCACACGAATACGCAGTCTTTGCAGGAGAATACAGTGGGTGAGTACTTGCAGACGCCCATTAACTGGAAGTCCCGAAAGGCCCCATGTTCTTCTCTAAAGCTGGCAAGTTTCTTTTGAAGCCTTTACAGGCCATTCATAGGTAGGGAACAAAATGCCCAGTTGCTTGCTTGCTGCATGTAATTTGGAAGAAGATTTGTAATTTTGTTTTGTTTTAGACTGGGATAGGATGGGGTGGGGTGAGGTGGGGTGGCCTGGAGTGGAGTGGAATAGAATAGAGTAGAATAGAGAATAGAGAATAGAGAATAGAGAATAGAGAATAGAGAACAGAGAACAGAGAACAGAGAACAGAGAACAGAGAACAGAGAACAGAGAATAGAGAATAGAGAACAGAGAACAGAGAATAGAGTAGAGTAGAGTAGAGTAGAGAGTAGAATAGAGAATAGAGAATAGAGAATAGAGAATAGAGAATAGAGAATAGAGAATAGAGATTAGAGAATAGAGAATAGAGAACAGAGAACAGAGAACAGAGAATAGAGAATAGAGAATAGAGAACAGAGAATAGAGTAGAGTAGAGTAGAGAGTAGAATAGAGAATAGAGAATAGAGAATAGAGAATAGAGAACAGAGAGTAGAGTAGAGTAGAGTAGAGTAGAGTAGAGTAGAGTAGAGAAGAGAATAGAGAATAGAGAGTAGAGAGTAGAGTAGAGTAGAGTAGAATAGAGAATAGAGAGTAGACTAGAGTAGAGTAGAGTAGAGTAGAGTAGAGTAGAGTAGAGTGTAGAATAGAGTAGAGTAGATAGAGTAGAGCAGAATAGAATAGAATAGAGAATAGAAGAGAATAGAGAGTAGAGAGTAGAGAGTAGAGAGTAGAGAGTAGAGAGTAGAGAGTAGAGAGTAGAGAGTAGAATAGAATAGAATAGAATAGAATAGAATAGAATAGAAAGAATAGAAAGAATAGAATTCTTTATTGGCCAAGTGTGATTAGACACACAAGGAATTTGTCTCCGGTGCATAAGCTCTCTGTTGTACATACAACAGTTTTGCAGGGAATGTGAATTTCGGTAGCATTTACTCCAGCATATTGTTCTTATAATTACTTAATGTAACTCCACAGAAATTAGAGCAACCAAACCTTTATATATTGTGTGAAAGAACTGAGATGACTCTGAATTCTCCTCACGTCTGTTGTTCCCTGCTGGCTTGTGCCATAGCTGGCTAAAGAATCCTATAGACTCCCAGCAGCAGAATTTCAGATAACTTTAGAAAAAAAGCAATGAGAAGTTGGAAGAACCTAATATCCGAATGGAATTCTGCTCCATTTATACCTTTGATGTGTAATAGAGTTGCACCAGTCAGAAATATGGATACTTTCTCTTTTATTTTCTAATAAGACCAACATGGTTACATATTTCTTGCTTTCTTTTTTCCCATGTTTTATTTCTTTTATTTATATCATTCAATTTCCATCAAGTAGTGTATAATCTGGATACAGTTATTTTTAAATAGTCATAATCCACATATTTGTTGTAGTATTCATCACAATAATATTGATAATATAATAATATAATAACAATAATACTTAACATCTTCTTTAAGAACTCTCCACATTAATATTTCCTGTTTTTATGCCTCCTCCTTTCTGACTTCTGTTGTCCAACCATTGATAAAATACATCCCATATAAAAAAAATATCCAGTTTCTTCTTTGTCCTTAATAGTGAGTGTAAATCTATCCATTTCTACTCATTCTAATATTTTTGTAATTACATTCTCATCTGACAGAATCTCATTGTTTTTCCATTGCTATGCAAATACAATTCTGGTTGCGATTAGTACATGTTAAACCAGGTATATAGCCTTACATCTTTCTGGGATAAGTAATGCCCAACAATTTCAGTTTATGCTACTTTTATTCAGTTCTGTGAAAGTGGGCATTTTTGCAATTCTAATGCTAAAGTACAAGGAATAAACAGGATTTTATAAATGTCCCAGAAATCAAAACAGTCCTCCCTCCCTCCCACATCCTTCTCTCCCTCCCTCCCTCCCTCCCTCCCTCTCTCTCTCTCTCTCTCTCTCTCACACACACACACACACACACGCACATTGTAAGGGATGAATATTGAACTAAGATATTAAAATTAAATGAGATTATCTGAGTGAACCATAAAATGAAATTAACATAGGTAGAGAATTATTGCAAATGGATGCTGCTAATTTAAAGCAGGTTGTTAGAACATGATTCTGTGTGAGTTGTAAATTTCTTTCAAGCCACAACTACATAACAGTTGAGGAGGGTTTTCTATATTCTAATGTATTTTTGAATGCTCTGATATACATTTGTGTGATACCTTTCATTCAGAGGCTAATACTGTGTGCCTGGAAATTTACTAATTTTATTTTTATCCTAATTGCATCAGGTAGGTTATATGCAATAGTTCAAAAGACAATTGTTCAACTGCCAGCATTCATGACAGATAGTTCATTATACTTGGGGTGGTCAAGCAAATATTGAGTTTTGCTATATTTCCGTATTTATTTGATGAGCAATTCTAAATTAGAATTCAATGAAGATGTCTCTAAAGAGTGTGACAAAACATGGGAACATACACACACTCACTGCTATTTTGAAATCAAGGAGTGATTTCGAAAGGGAAATTGATTTATTGATTATGTGACATCAAGTCAGCATTGTAGTTAGATCTCCACCTGGATGAACTGTTCCCCCCCTGGTCCTTCAAGTCTTCCAATGCGTGACACGACAAAACCGCAAAGCCCTTATCCGCGGAGACATAAGCACATCGCTAAAGCCGCGACGTCATCACTGCGCGTCATCACCGCCGCGACAACAGCGCGGCAACAGAAGGGCGCTTTAAAACAGCGCCGCGGCAGAAAGCCGATTTCAATTAAGGTAAGGGTTAGGATTAGGTTTAGGGGTTTGTTTTAGGGTTAGGTTTAGGGTTAGGTTTAGGGTTAGGTTTAGGGTTAGGTTTAGGGTTAGGTTTGGGGTTAGGTTTAGGGTTAGGTTTAGGGTTAGGTTTAGGGTACTGAGTGCTTGGGAATGCGCGGATTTGCCCTCCGCGATTATGTCATCACCGTAGGGTCGCGTTTTTCCTTAGCGCTTCGAACGGCGCGAATTAGTCTTCGCGCTTATGTCTCCGCGGATAAGGGCTTCGTGGATTTGTGGTGGAACCCTTCCAATGGTCCCTCATCACGGTGAGTCAATCAAGATTGTCAGTAGTCATCCTCTCCATTTCTTCTGTCTTTCCCAGAATTATACTCAAGGGAGCTTGGTCTTCACATATAGTGTCCCAAATGTGATAACTACAATTAAAATAATTAAAAGGAAGATTAGCAGTGATAAATTCCAGTGGCATCTGCAAAGATCAGCCCATTCAGAGGTTTATGGAAAAGGCCAGCATTGTATGAAACATAATCCATAATACGATCATATCAACTGGGTGAAATTCGTTATTCTAAATTCTCTGCAACCAGTATGCACAGGATAAATTTAATTTTTAAGAAATGTAATGGTAAAAAAGATCTACCAAACTGGACCAGGCAATCATATTTTAGTCTGGAATGCTCAATCTGGACTGCAAAATCTGGATGTCTACTTTTACAAATGACTGCTTGAATTCGTGTAACCCAAATCTGATAGCCTTAGCAGCAGTGATAATTATTTTCTAACACAGAGTCAGACTTTCAGCTTTTAAACCCGTTTCTGATATGCTGCAGGGCCAAAATACATCCATAGAGGAGAGTGGTGGGTTTCAAAAATTGTTCAAACCTACACTGTGGGTGTGGCCTCCTTTGTGGGAGTGGCTTGCCGCCCATGTGACCAGATGGGAGTGGCTTGCCACCCATGTGACCAGATAATGAAGATGCCGACGACACTTGCCAGAACCACCTTAAATTACCTCACACACAGACTGGCCTGCATAAGACTAGGATGTAAACTTGTTTTTTAAAAGGCATCTTTGGTTTGCGTTAAAACAACTTCAACACACGCAATGTTCTGATTGCGCCACAAACGCAGTAGTCATCCTTACCTTTCACAGAGGCACTGAGTTTTATAAATAGGAGCATGATAGTGTAGAATAATCATATCCCAGGACCAGTGGTGGGTTTCAAAATTTTTTGGAACCTCTTCTGTTGGTGTGGCCTGCTTTCCAGGTCCACTGGTGGAACCTCTTCTAACCAGTTCGGTAGATTTGACAAACCGGTTCTACCAAATAGGTGCAAACTGGTAGGAACCCACCTCTGATAGAGGACCCAAATTGCCCAGAAGGGTGGCCTGTGTTGGACAGAGCAACATGCAGGTGGTGCTATGAGTGATTAGATTGGCCACTAGGTTGCAGCAAAGAGACGCATCTCTCCTCTTTGCTATCATCTTGTGGTCAACTGGATATTTACAACCTATATTTGATAACTTAGTACTGACACAGCTTAATAGCACCCCAATCCATCCCCAAGAGAGTATACTGAACTGCATTGCTGCAGTTCCTCTTCAAAAACATTGTGTGCGCAGATCCTGGTTACTAACAAATCCGATCCCTTGAAATTGGGCATTAGATCATAAATTGATTCCTAAAATTAACACAAAGGTTTCATCCAGGGGTGGGATTCAAATTTTTTTACTACTGATTCTGAGGGCATGACTTGGTGGGTGTGGCAGGGGAAGGATACTGTAAAAATCTCCATTCCCTCCCCACTCCAGGGGAAGGTTAGTGCAAAGTCCCCTTTTCCTTCTCATCAGCTGGGACTCGGAAGGCATAGAATAGATGGGGGCGGGGCCAGCCAGAGGTAGTATTTATCAGTTCTCTGAACTACTCAAAATTTCCGCTACCGGTTCTCCAGAAGTGGTCAGAACCTGCTGGATAACACCTCTGGTTTCATCTGAGTTTTTGTCCTGTGGCCCAGAAACCTTGACTTACTCCTCCACTGGTATGATACCTAAACTTAGCTCATATGGTTGATTGCAATCTCAGAAAATTGATTTAAATTAAGCAAATCATGATTAAGAGTCCTGTGAAAACATCAATTGAGAAACATACACAGTCAGTCAGTTACAAGATTCATGTAACAGCTGAGCTCATATAATTACAACACAGAAAAGTAACACAAGACACTGATAAAGTTAAATTCATCACACACAACCAAAATGATGCACCACTCACATATCACAGGTATCGAGTTCATATCTCATCCTGGCCCACATAACTATCTTTTTTTTTAAAGCCAAATAAATCAGAAATTACGTACATAATGCAGAACATTCAGTGGAAAGAGATACATGTTGTACGTCCAATAACATATATTAATGTTCAGTGTATCAAGTGATTGTTCTTTTTATATTTTGTAACTTCCTCTCCAAATTTTTTCATTCTGTCCCAAGCTTTGGGTGCTTTTCATGATGCATTCCATTTTGCTTTATGGTTCTATGCCTCTGTAGATTATTTATACATCTGCAAAAATTGCGGTGGTTTTTCTTTTTACGCTAACAAGTGCAGGGGTGGGATTCAGCCGGTTTGCACCGGTTCGGGCGAACCAGATGTTAATTTTACATCTGGTTCGCCGAACTGGGAGTTGCAATGACTGGCTGGCCCTGCCCTGCCCACCCCTCCCCTTCCAGGAGTCTCCACACGGCCCATTAATCATGCCGGGTAAGTGCAGGGCTCATGTGGAGCCTCTGGGAGGGTGAAAAATGGGATTCCTGAAAGTCTGGAAACAGGCCCTTTTCCAGCCTCCAGAGAGCCGAGGGGGAGGGGGCATTTTCATTCTCCTGGAGGCTTGAGGAAAGCCTCTGGAGCCTGGGGAGGGTGAAACACACACACCCCACCCTGGTGCAGGAGGCTGAGTAGGCCACACCCACCATGGCCACGCCCAGCAACTGGGCTGAGAATCAGTTGCTAAAATTTTTCAATCCCACCCCAAGTGGCATGCATTGTCTGAATATTGGGGAAAAAATGAATGTGATGAATTGCACCCACTCCGCCATCTATACTCATAAGCAAATGAACCAACAATAAATAACCAGCCATCACTGTGTTTTCTCATTAGGTAACAAGCCATTTTTCTTTTCAAATTAAATTGATATTTCACTGTTCCTAAAACACAGGTTGAAGCACGTAAGAATCCAAGGCAGCCCAGCGGCCAATGAAATTTTAAAAGGGAGGAAAAAAATATTTTTGGCTTCATTTTGATGTACCAAATTAGAGCAATTGACTTGTTTAGCAAAAGAAGAAGGAAAAACAATCCATTTGCTTCAATCTGGAGAAGGTTAATAATAAATCCTGCTTTAATGCCGCAGACAGCTTGGGTTACCTGGTGCTTAATCAGGTGTTAAATATATGCACAAACAGAAAGGGCAAATTTGGAAGCTGCAGCGAATAGATTAAATGCATTCTGGATGAAAAGTGTAATGAATATTTTTTTTTATTATCATATTCTCATTTGCAGCCTTCAGTTTAAATCTTGGGACCTCTGAAATTCTCTTTGCTGGGAGGAGGTTGACAGAGATGTCCTTTGCTCACCCAAAATCTTGCATTGCAGGTGACAGGTTGTTGGGTAATCAAGATTTGAGAATTGTCCAAAGGCAGCACCTCCTAGGAGATCTGAATTGCAAGAAGGCAGACAGGGAGAGCTGGGAAGGAAAGCGTGGCAAGGATCAGTGTTTGAAGATGGCTCATTATCGCCAAGTGACACAGAATGCTGATTCTTTCATTAGGAATGTTGATCCTGGATTCTTTATCTGCATGAAGTGGGAATCTCTAGCTCTCAGGTGTCAGTCAGAATAACAAAATAGCAGAGTTGGGAGAGACCTTGAAGTTCCTCTAGTCCAAACCCGCTGCTAGGGAGGAGAACCTATATCCGTGATGGCGAACCTATGGAATCCGTGACCCAGGTGGCATGCAGAGCCCTCGGTGCAGGCACGCAAGCTGACGCCCCAGCTCAGCTCCACCACGCATGTCGGGGGTCACGGGGCACAGGGGTTATGCATGCATGCACGGGGGTTAAACAAACATGCAGGATCACATGTGAGGAGCATGCGTGCACAGGGCAGGGGAGTGTATGGGGAGTGTGCACATACATAGGGGAAGGGTGTAAACGGGGGTCTCATGCGCATGCGGGGGTGGTCACGTGTGCATTGCTTTATGGCTTTCGGCACCCGACAACAAAAAGGTTAGCCATCACGGTTCCACCACAAATGCGCGAACAACAAAAGCGCGCCTGACTAAACCGCGGTGACAAAACCGTGCCGACAAAACCGCACGACGAATTAGCGACGAATTAGCCCTGAAGCGCGCCGACAGAAGCGCGCTGTAACGTAACCCTAAACCTAACCCTAAACCTAACCCTAAACCTAACCCTAAACCTAACCCTAACCCTAACCATAACCCTAACCATAACCATAACCATAACCCTAACCCTAAACCTAAACCTAAACCTAAACCTAACCCTAAACGTAACCCTAAACCTAACCCTAAACCTAACCCTAAACCTAACCCTAAACCTAACCCTAAACCTAACCCTAAACCTTACCTTAACTTAAATTGCGCTTCTGTCAGCGCGTTGTTGTCAGCGCGCTGTTGTCGGCGCGCTGTTGTCGGCGCACTTTTGACATCGCGGTTTTAGCGCCGCGGTTTTGTCGGCGCACTTATGACGTTCGCGCTTTTGTCGGGTCACGAGCCATTACTGCCCTCTACTATTCCAGACCGGTTCATCACTGGAAGCTTTCAAGAAGAGACTGGGCTGCCATCTGTCGGAAATGGTGTAGGGTCTCCTACTGGAGCAGGGGGTTGGACTAGATGACCTACAAGATCCCTTCCAACTCTGTTATTCTGTATTGTAGCAAAGTGCCTGTCCAGTCTCCTCTTAAAAGCCTCCAATGATGGAGGACCCACAACTTCTAAAGGCAAACTGTTCAAAATCGCTATAATTTGTGTCTTGTCAACTTTTAAGCCTATTTAACCAGGTAATAATTTTCACATTCCCTTTGGTTATGTCTTGTTAAAAAAAAAAAGGAAAAGAAAAACATGTCCTTTGCAGGATAACACTAGCTTTCCTATTACTTGTCTGCAAATCTTTTGGGATTCACTTGTTTGCATTAAAATGAAGAGTTGTTGGCTGTGACTTGTTTTGCAAGCTGCACTGGTTACTAGTTAGCACTTCAAGATGCTGGTTATCTGTCAGAGTTCGTTGCATAAATTGAAATCCAGAAACACACAAAGATAACTAATGCAGCAGGATTCATTAACTTCTTCATATACATAAGAATAGAGTAATAAATGTACAATACCAACAGGTGGTTCTTTCAAGTAAACACAAGGCAGGAGAGTTATAGGCAAACACAAGCAATTAGTTTCATATCAGCAGACAAGCCCAGAGACTGCTAGTTTACTTCTCAGAGCAGCAGACGGCTTCAGTTTTGTTTCTCAGCACAGAGCTTAATACAGTTAAGCCACCCCCAGACTTCTTACTTAAATTTCTGTTTCAATTCTCTGTACACTCAGCTATGTTTAAGCTCCCATTGGCTGGTTTAGTTAGTTAGTTAGTTTATTAGACTTGTATGCCGCCCTATTCCCAGGGGGACTGATTTAGTTGCTATGCCTATTTATTGGCTCCTTGTTCCCATGTCTCTTCCAGTTATGAATATTTTAACATCACATTATGACATAGGGCCTGGTTATTTGAGGGATGGTGCATCTACGGCTGTTTCTAGGGTCCAGGGTGATCAGCCAGAGTGGACAAGCTCTGAGTCCTTCTGATCAAGCAGTGTCCTCTGACGCAGGGTCTCCTGTCAGCTAGTCAACGTAGGTTCTGAAGCCCCAGGGGATTCTTCATATACATGCTGTATATGAGAGACAGTTTGGTTAGGTAGAGCAGTTAATAATTAAGTTGCAGGCTGAAAACAAGGAGACTGTGAGTTCTAGTCCTGCCTTGTGTAGAAAATTAGCACCCGCCCCTCTTAAAATGATGAAATATTTTAGGAAATATTAAAAAGGCAGAATAGTATATTTCCCCTAAAAGAGAAAGAGAACTCTTAAGGAAGACATAAACTCAGAGATTCAGCTCCCTGCCCCCAGCAGATATTTGGTACCCATTGAGAAGGACTGGGCCATCCTATCTACAAGACAATTACACCTTCAGCTCCAGGGTGATTGGATTAAGACATGACCTCTCAGGACATAATAGGATTAGCCATCTAGCAGCAGAGCTCACCATATGGCACAACAAGCTCCTTCATTGCATCACCCAACAAGCTTCAACCAAGCCTGAGACTCAGATAGCCTACAAAGTTAGGAGTACCCCTACAACAACCAATAAAATACATTTCTTGCACAGGAACAGGAAGCTCAAGGGCAAGGCCCAAGAGAGTGCATAAATAACCCTCACTCTCCACTCCATGTGGTTAGTTGCCCTGGACCTCAAATACACGTGGTCCTGTTAACCAATAAACCATCTTTCCAATCAACCTCCATGCTTCCAGTGTCTTCCTCCCCATTTGGAACTGAACCAAATTGACATTTCTTCCAACACTTGGACACAAAACCATCTTTGGGGACCTTGAGCCAGTCATTCCCTCTCAGCTTTTCTAGGAAGCAGAGAACGGCAAACCACTTCCAAAATCTTGCCAAGAAAACCGCATGGTCTTGTGCTGGCATTCACCAGGAGTCCACACTGACTTGAAGGCATGCAGACAAACACACTGTTTCCCTCCAGGCCTACTGCTCAGAGACAAATCTCCTTCTTTTGCTTACTCATAGAAGATCGATGGGCTCATATAACACAAACTTTCTTTTGGTGGCAAAAGAAAAATCCTCTGGCTTGCCTTATGCATCAATCAGATTGGTGCTTCCTTTGCTGGTTACAAATAGCCTTTCCCAGGGGTGGGTTGCTGCCAGTTTTACTACTAGTTTGCAACCTGTGTGCAATGCGCTGTGTGCATGTGCGCTGTTCAATGTAAATTGTTCTTCGTTGCCGGTTTTGCGACCCAGGCCTGAATTCTATTACCGGTTCAGCCGAACTGGGCCGAACCGGGAGCAACCCACCTCTGGCCCTTTCTGACAGAGCTGTCCCCATAGGAAACTTAGAAGACATAGCAATAGCAGTTAGACTTATATACCGCTTCATAGGGCTTTCAGCCCTCTCTAAGCGGTTTACAGAGTCAGCATATCGCCCCCACAGTCTGGGTCCTCATTTCACCCACCTCGGAAGGATGGAAGGCTGAGTCAACCTTGAGCCAGTGAGATTTGAACCGCTGAACTGCAGATAGCAGTCAGCTGAAGTGGCCTGCAGTACTGTACCCTAACCACTGCGCCACCTCGGCTCTTAAGACATCCTAATCACACAGCCAAGCAAGACAAAGCTTTGTTTTATCTCTCTTTATCAGAAGTGGGGAAGTCTTCCTTCTTCTCAGAGACATTCTCGCTCTCAACTATTGATTAAATAAGTTTTCCCTAAACTGAAGCCATCAATCTGTGTTGGCTTTTGCAATTATAGTGCTCACAATTTCCCATTGGTCACCCGGCTGGGATTTTGAATGGTGTTGCAATAGGTGGGGAAAGCCTGAATTCAAACATTTTAGCAAGGGGTTCTCTGCCTGGTTGCTGGGTGGGTGTGGCCATAAGGGCCATGGCCTAGTCGAACTCCTGCACCATGGGAGAGGAGGGGCGTTTTTGCCATTCCTGGGCTCCGGAGGCTTTTCTTGACCTTCTGGGAGGGCGAAAATGGCCTCCCCAGGCTCTGGAGGCCGGAAAAAGGTGTGCTTCCTGAACTGGTAGGCCTGTTTTTCACCCTCCCTGAGCCTCTGCACACACCCTGCACTTATCTGCAGTGGTGGGTTTCAAAAATTGTTCGAACCTACTCTGTGGGTGTGGCCTCCTTTGTGGGAGTGGCTTGCCGCCCATGTGACTGGATATGAAGATGCCAACGACGCTTGTCAGAACCACCTTAAATTACCTCACACACAGCACTGGCATGCATAAGAATAGGATGTAAACTTGTTTTTTAAAAGGCATCTTTGGTTTGCGTTAAAAGAACTTCAACACACGCAATGTTCTGATTGCACCACAAACGCAGTAGTCATCCTTACCTTTCACAGAGGCTCCGAGTTTTATAAATATGAACATGATAGTGTAGAATAATCATATCCAAGGACCAGTGGTTGGTTTCAAAAATTTTTGGAACCTCTTCTGTAGGTGTGGCCTGTTTTCCAGGTCCACTGGTGGAACCTCTTCTAACCGGTTCGGTAGAGTTGATGAACCGGTTCTACTGAATAGGTGCGAACTGGTAGGAACCCACCTCTGCTTATCTGTATCCAAAATGGGCTGTGTGGGGACTCTTGGGAGGGGAGGGGTGGGCGGGGCCAGCCAGCAGTGGGATTTGAGGTTCTCTGAACTGCACAGAATCTTAACTAGAGGTTCTCCTGAACCCTTGCGAAGCAGTAGTGGGATTCAAAAAATTTTACTACCAGTTCTGTGGCTTGGTGAGCATGGTGTGGCATGGTGGGTGTGGCATGGTGGGCGTGGCAGGGGAAGGATACTGTAAAATCTCCATTCCCTCCCCACTCCAAAATCCCCATTTCCTCCTGATCAGCTGAGACTCGGGAAGGAGAGAATAGATGGGGGCAGGGCCAGTCAGAGATGGTATTTAACGGTCTCCGAACTACTCAAAATGTATGCTATCAGTTCTCCAGAACTGGTCAGAACCTGCTGAATGCGCCCTGTGGTGCAAACCCCCAGCAGCCCATCCCTGGACTGGGCTTTCCCTTATTACAGGAGTTGAAATCAGCAATTATTTCTTCAAGTTAGTATTGGACATATTTTCTAGAAATGAACCGAGTTGGTTTATCCGAGCTCACAGCTGGTTAAGATACATGAGAGATTGCTGATTGAACTTGTAATATAGGCAAGATTCCATGTCAAGATAATTTCTTGTGGACCTCCTACTGAGTTTCAATTAACCTACAAGAAAATATCATAGAATCACAAATTGTGGACTTGGAAATTCCCCAAGGATCATCTGATCTTAAGTAAAAGAAAAATCAACGCTACAGGGCCCATAATTTAAAACTGCACCTTATGGATATTGTATTGTAGTAATACATCCAGATTCCCCATAAGGCAACAAATGATTATCAGACCAGAAAATAGGTTTCAAAATGAAAGACTGGGGGAACAGGGTTTATGTAGCCTCAGGAAGACATACATAGTTGAATAATAGAAAAAGGCCATGAGTTAATTCTATAACACAGAGAGTTCAAGCCAAATAATAATGTGGAAAAGCAGATCCAGCTGGAAATATTTAAATAGGAAGATTGGTTTTTAACAATAGAACCAACTGCTTAGAGCACAGGTGTCAAACTTGAAATGTCACATTGCCATCATGTGATGTTTCGTGACGTTTTGTCCAGTGGTAAGATTCAAAAATGTTTACTACTGGTTCTGTGGGTGTGGCTTGGTGGGTGTGGCAGAGGAAGGATACTATAAAATCTCCATTCCCTTCCCACTCCAGGGGAAGGATACTGCAAAATCCCCATTCCCTCCCGATCAGCTGGGACTCGGAAGGCAGAGAATAGATGGGGCGGGGCCAGTCAGAGGTGGTATTTACCGGTTTTCTGAACTACTCAAAATTTCCGCTACAGGTTCTCCAGAACTGGTCAGAACCTGCTGAATACCACCTCTGGTTTTTTTCCCCCTTCATGGAACTGGGGTGGGCGTGGCCTGCACATGATGCATCCAGCCCTTGGGCTGCCAGTTTGAGACCCCTGGCTTAGAGAAATGTGAGGCTTTCTCATAACTGGTTATGATCAAATTCATGGACTGGGCAGAAGGTTGGCTTCAATGGCCTTTCCCAAATATATGATTTTATGTTAGTCAATATTGTATAAAGGAAATAGAGGAAATTACTGTGAGATGGCCCTCACATGACCATGAAGCTTGACTAGGGATAAACTACCTTGGGTAGTTGTGTAGAAAGTAAATGCTCTCAAGAATTCAATAATTGGTTGGTTCTATTCCTGAAATCAAACATTTTATCTCTTCCTACTTATTGGTTACCTGACTCTGTGATTTCTTCCCCAAATCCCCAAAACTTTAACCTTAGACTGTCTACCGTCGACCTCGCCTCATTCCTAAGAGGTTTGTAGGGGACGTGCATAAGCGCACCGCACCAACATGCCTACCGTCCAGGGGTAGGTTCCAGATTCTTTTACTGCCAGTTCGCTCAGGGACACGCTTCGGGCACGTGCGGGCTTCGGGCATACGAATGCTCGATGCGTGAAAAATTGCTTCTGCGCATGTGCGAAGCAAAAAAACAAAATAGAACCAGTTTGGGGATGTGGGTAGCTGAGTTACTACCTACTTGTCCGAACCGGTCCGAACTGGTCCGAACCGGTAGGAACCCATCTTTGCTACCGTCCTTATATTAATGTTTCCTTTTATTTGTATCCTTTTCATGTATTTATAATCATGTTTATACTTGTATACAGGGACGTGCACTCACTAGAGGCAGGGGAGGCGGGGCCTCACCAGTCTCCTCAGGAAAAGGAAGGAATTTTAAAGATTTTTTCTAAAATAATTAAGGCCAAGCTAGTTGCTACCAGACTTCAACTCACAGTGATTTGGAGTGTACATAGTGTTTAAGTATAGGAGGAGGCCAGAGAACTCGGGGCCTCCTTTGCATAAGGATTTTTTTGCCTTTTAAGGGTTAACCAAGGGTTAAAAAGCAAAAAAATTAGTATGCAAATGAGGCCCATAATTCTCGGGCCTCTTCCTGCAGAGGACACGTGGTGGCTCTAGGCCTTGCGGAGTGCCAAAAGGGGAGGGAGCCTCTTGGAACACACCCCCACCCCTCTTCGCCGTTTCCTCCTGGGGCTGCTGGGAGACGGAACCAGGGCTGCAAACACCCCACCCCCCACCCCTCTTCGCCTTTCGCCTCCGCGGCTCTCGCTCCAGCCTGCTGCGGGGGGGGGGAGGGAGCCGCTTTCTTTCTTTTTGCCGCACCAGCCAGAAGCTTCACCGCACGTCACTGCTTGTATATGTTATCCAACGCAAGCGTGACAAAATAAGTAAATAAATAAATAATTGCTATAGGGTTCCAGTGTGATTAACATCCTGCCATGGATAATGACAAGCTTTTCTCTTCCTGTCTTCCAGCTCTTGATCCTTGCTCTGCCTACATTAGTCTGAATGAACCTTGGAGGAACACAGATTTCCAGGTCAATGATTCTACCGACCAGCCTGAATGTGACAGTCATGTGGATGGGGAATGGTATCGCTTTACGGGGATGGCTGGGGATGCCATGCCTACCTTCTGCATTCCCGAGAACCACTGTGGCACCCATGCCCCAATCTGGCTAAACGGCAGCCATCCTCAAGAATCAGAGGGCATTGTCCAAAGGCAGACCTGTGCAACTTTCAATGAAAACTGCTGCTTCTGGAATTCGACGGTTGAAATCAAGGCATGTCCCGGAGGCTATTACGTCTACCACTTAGCCAAGCCCAGTGTCTGCTACCATGCTTACTGTGGACGTAAGTGACCAAGCCTTAACTGCTCTTTCCCATAGAAGAGACTATTTGGAGCTGAGGGGGATCTGGTCCTCTCTGAGGTTGGTTGTTTTCTTGCAGATGTTTCATTACCAAACTAGGTGCTAATAGGGAGTGGGGTTTGCTCTCATTTCATATACTATCTAGTTGCTTTCCCTCTCAGTATTGGTGGGAGTTCCAGTGGTGGGTTTCACTTATTTTTACCACCACTCCGCCACATGCACACGCACCTTCAGGGCATGCACCTGGCCTTCCGTGCACGGGCTTTGCTTGTATGCACGCCTTCCACACATGCGCCCAGCCTCAAAAACATAGTTAAATAGGAACGCATAGAGCCGGGGCGATATCTGCTACCTGTTAGCTCTAACTCAGTGTTTCTCAACCTTGGCAACTTGAAGATGTCCGGACTTCAACTCCCAGAATTCTCCAGCCAGTCCGGACATCTTCAAGTTGCCAAGGTTGAGAAACACTGCTCTAACTGGTCCGAACCTGCTGAATACCATCTCTGGAGTGGTCTTATTGTTAACTTCTTTGCCTGATTTGGTAGTTCCTTGATTGGAGTGTTATTTGCTTCTTGATTGTTAGTCTAATGTTAATCTTGGTGTTAATCTCTGCTCATCTGGGTGTTGATTGCTGGTGAGGCGGTGTTTGGGTCTTTTGTTTCCTTTTTAGCTTTTTTTAATTGAAAATTTTTAGAAAAAAAAAGACTCTGGGCGGCTTACAGATAAAAATGGGGGGGGGGGGCTTTTACAAATGTTTACCTCCCCTCCCTGCCCTCCCCACTTGAACCCCACCCACCCCCAGCCTCCCCCCCCCCCCGACTTCCCAGAACAAATACAGGGTATAAATCTTTAACAAAGATGTTCTAAAATAAACTTAAGAAAGTTAGGATCATCTGTCATTGAGCTTTAACTCCTCTTTGCTAGGCTAACTCTAAACAGATTGTATCATTCTTGTTTTCTTCAGTCGTAAACTATCTGGAATTTCTTAGTCCCGTATTTATTTTGAATATAGTCAATCCATCTTCTCCACTCCAGTTTATATCTCTCGTTTGAGTGGTCCTTGAGATATGCTGATATTTTAGCCATCTCTGCTAGGTTTGTTACTTTAATGTCCATTCTTGAATAGTAGGCAAGTCTTCCTTCTTCCAGTATTGCGCCACCAACAGTCCTGCTGCCGTATTAGGTGCAGATCAATTAAATTATTATTATTAATACAAAATCAAGTTAGTCTCTATAACTGTACAATCAGTAGTTATACCTAACAAGGAAAAAGAAGCCTTTTTAGCTTTTTGATTTCCTCTTTTGAATGGATTTGAACCCCACTCCCTACTAGCCGTGATGACATTACCTAGTTTGGCAATGAAACATCTGCAAGAAAGTACGCAAGCTCACAGGGCACTAAGAACTCTCTACTTAAATGTCCTTTCTTATGTATCCTCTTCTTTCAGCACAGTATAACAAGAGGGATTTCACTTGGGGGGCAAGTATATGCTTCCATGTATGAATGATGCTCATTATTTTGTTTCCCTCAAACAAATAGCAAACCTCCTTGAGGGAACCTGGCAGTGGTGGGTTTCAAAAAAAATTTGGAACCTACTCTGTGGGTGTGGCCTCCTTTGTGGGAGTTGCTTGCCAGCCATGTGACCTGGTGGGAGTGGCTTGACGGCCATGTGTTCTCTCTCTCTCTCTCTCTCTCTCTTTCCTTCCTTTTGTCTCTCTGTCACCTTTTTCTTTTTTTCTTTCACCTCTCACTCTTTTTCTTTCTTTTTTATTTATTATTTCTTCCTTCTCTCTCTCTCGCTCTCTCTCTGTCAGTCTGTCTGTCTGTCTGTCTGTGTGTGTGTGTATGGCAGTGGTGCAGGGGTGGGTTTCAGGCGGTTTGCGGCGGTCCCGCAAACCGGTTGGTCGGCGAACCCCGAAGTAAGTAACTTCCGGGAACGCCGAAGGATCTACCCGCCTGCCCGCGTTTCTTACCTGGTTTGATGAGTTCTGTTCTGCGCTTCCACGCATGCGCAGAACGCATACAGCGCCTGCGCGATCCTCCAGGAGCAGCTGGAGCATTGCACAGGTGCTAGTACGCATGCATGCACTGCGCGTGTGCACGAGGATGCCGCCGGCCCCGTTGCAACCGAACCGGTTGGAACGGGGCAAGAAACCCACCCCTGCAGTGGTGGGTTTCAAAAAAATGTTGGAACCTCTTCTGTAGGTGTGGCCTGCTTTCCGGGTCCACTGGTGGAACATCTTCTAACCGGTTCGTTAGATTTGACGAACCGGTTCTACCAAATAGGTGCAAACTGGTAGGAACCCACCTCTGGAACCTGGTTTACCCCTTGACATGATTCTTCTCACTGGTGATCATAATAGCAATAGCACTTACACTTACCTACTACTTCACAGTGCTTTACAGCCCTCCCTAAGTGGTTTACAGTCAGCATATCGCCTAGGGGTGAAAAAATGCTACTGTTTGTCCAAACCAGTAGTAAAAAAATACTTTAAAAAGTAAAAAAAAACAAGTTCCAACGATCAGCTGTGCAACAATCAGCTGTGCCGCGTGATCATGGGACCTTTTAAAAAAAACCTTTTTAAAGCATTTTTACTACCTATTCGCCTGAACCAGTAGTAAAAAAATGTTTTAAAAAGTAGGGGGGAAAAAGTTCCGATGATCAGCTGTGCAACAATTAGCAGTGCCAGGCAATCGTGGGAACTTTTAAAAAACTTTTTAAAGCATTTTTTTTTTACTACTGGTCACCTGTACGACAATCAGCTGTGCCTGATTGTCTGTGAGGTTCCTGCTTGTTGCAGGGGGCATTTTGTGTGAAGTCCAGCTGCTTTTGCATTGTGTGTGAGGCAGTTGTGTAGCTTTTGTGTTATTTTTGTGTAAAGGGTAATAGTTGGTTTGTGAGCTCTCTGTGATTCTGTGAGGTTCCTGTCTGTGAGGTTTGTCTGAAATGGTGTAGGGTTTCCTGCCTGAGTAGGGGGTTGGACTAGAAGACCTCCATGTTATTCTGTATCTATATATCTGTGGCAACAAAATAGCCCTCCTATTCATTTTTCCCACACTTTCTCCACATGCACAGTTACACACAGACATAAACAGCACACAAAAATACATTGATGTTGTTATCAAAAATTGTCTTCATTGGCCTCAGTTTACAATTTATTTTCACATATAGCTGACCCCCCACCCCCCAACTAATTTTTTTTTTAAAGAAAGCATAGGCTAATTTTCTTGAGGAATCAGTCTATGAATTTCCGATTAGCTCTGCATTCTCGGGCAATGTAGTTAATAGCTTTCATTGCATTGCTCATTGACCTTTACAAGCTTATAATGGAGAAATCATTTTAGTAATGTATCTCATCTGGAAAATCTGCTGGGTGCATTCTAGGCAGCTGAAGAGGTTTCCTCCCTGAGCCGGGGAGGGAGCAGTTTGAAATATCTGATCTTTTCTACTACGGCGTCTTTCCAGGGATGGGATTCAAAAATTTTAGCAACCAGTTGTCTGCCCAGTTGCTTTGTGGGCATAGCCATGGTGGGCATGGCCTACTCGGCCTCCTGCACCATGGTGGTGAGGAGCATTTCCATCCTCCCCATGCTCTGGAGCAGTGTTTCTCAACCTTAGCAACTTGAAGATGTCCGGACTTCAACTCCCAGAATTCCCCAAATTCTGGGAGTTGAAGTCCGGACATCTTCAAGTTGCCAAGGTTGAGAAACACTGCTCTGGAGGCTTTTCTTGAGCCTCTCGAAGGTGAAAATAGAGTCCTCTGGACTCCAGAGACCTTCTGGAAGCCGGAAACAGGCCTGTTTCCAGACTTCCAGAACTTCCAGGAGGCCTATTTTTCGCCGTCCTGGAGCCTCTGTGTGGGTCCTGCATTTACCTGGCATCCAAAATGACAGGGACATGCAGTCAGGGGAGACAGGGGAGGCAGAGCCTCATCACTGTCATCATGAAAAGAAAAAAAAATGTAAAAGGAAAAGGCAAGAGCTGAGGTCAGGCTGAGCTAGTTGCTGCCAGAGTCATCGCGGATGACTCTGCTTAACTAAAAAGCACTAAAAAAGCACCCTCTACAGGAGGAGGCAGGAGAACGAAGTACCTCATCTAGTCTGACTTTAGGCATTTTAGGATTACTCGAGCAGAGTTAAGCAAGGGTTAAAAGCCTAAAAATTCCTGTTGTAGGTGAGGCACGTCGTTCTCCTGCCTCCTCCTGTAGAGGGCGCTTTTTAGAGGCTTTTTTAAACAGTTAAGCAGAGTCATCCATGGTGACTCTGGCAGCAACTAGCCCAGCCTGACCTCAGCTCTTGCCTTTTTCCTTTTACATTTTTTTTCTTTTCATGATGGCAGGCAAGAGCAGAGTTGAACTCCTCTCTGAAACAGCTGGAAAAAGGTATGTGTGGGTCGGAGGGAAGGGGAGGAATTCAAACTTCATCCTCAAGTGTAGATCCCTCCCCAAGTGTAGTTGATTGCAGGCAGAGCCACGATGCCTTTTCAAATACACACACACACACACACACAGACACACACACTTCTCTGTGTGCATGTGTCTGTTTGAGAGAGGGGGGAGGGAGGGAGAGAGGGAGGAAGAGGGAGGGAGAAGAAAAAGAATGAGGAAACTTTTTCGCAAAGGAGGAACTGAGCATGCCTGGCTGTGGAATTCTGGGAGCTGAAGTCCACAAGTCTAAAAAAATTTGAAACCCACCACTATGTCAGTGCCTCACCAGCCATAAACCTCACTACACGTCACTGCAAAATGGGCTGTGTGTAGACTCATGGGAGGGTGGGTGAGTGGGTGGGGCCAGCCAGTCCTTCATCTACCAGTTTGGCGAACCAGGTGTAAAATTAGCATCCGGTTCACCCAAACCGGTCCTAATGGGCTGAATCCCACCCCTGCATCTTTCCTTGAATATCTTTTGCACAATCAAGAGTAATCCCTTGTGATATTTAGAAGACAGGTCATGCCCTTTCTTTGGGGAAAAGTTTTAGACTGCCAAATTTAGACAGTCCAAACTTTGGACTATCGTATTTTGGACCCCCTCTTCTTTCTGGCAGTCCCTCAAATACTGGCACACTGCTAGCAGGATTAGGGGTGACATGATAGCACTGTTCCAATATCTAAGGAGTGGCTACAAAGAAGAGAGGAGTCAACCTATTATCCAAGGCACCTGAAGGCAGAATAAGAACCAATTGATAGAAGCTAATCAAGGAGAGAAGCAACCTGAAACGTAGGAGAAATTTCCTGACAGTGAGAACAATTAAACAATGGAACAGCTTGTCTTCAGAAGTTCTGGGTGCTGCATTTTAAGAAGAGATTGGGGTAGACATTTGTCTGAATTATATAGGGTCTCCTGCTTGTGCAAGGGGTTGGACTAGAAGACCTCCAAAGTCCCTTCCATCTCCGCTATTCTGTTATTCTGAATTTGTCAGTAAACTGGGTGGTGTTGTTTTTTTTTTAGCAATATTGCATATTGTTTTAAAAGTTAGCATTTTGTAAATGGTCTAACTTATACACTGGCAAAATAGCTATTGTGAGCATACAAGTAGCCTCGGCTTGCAATCATTCACTTAGTGACTTACGATTGTTTTTCATACTTACAACCATTGTGGCATCCCTGTGGTCACATGATCAGAATCCACGTATTTATAACAACTGAAGTGTCCCAGGGTCATGTGATCACTTTTTACGACTTTTTGACAAGCAAAGTCAGTGGGGAAGCACTGTCGTGTCGCTAACTCAACAACTGCAATGATTCACTTAACAACTGTGGCAAGAAAGGTTGTAAAATGGGGCAAAACTCACTTAACAGCTTAGCTTTAGCTAAGTAACAGAAATTTTGGAATCAACTATGGTCGTAAGTCGAGGATTATCTGTATCTTTGTGTATGTATTTATGGCTGACTACATTTGTGGGTATCATAATGGAGGGATTTTATCCTATATACAAAATATAATACCATGATGGGAGATAATTAAGTTGATTCGTTAAATAGTTCTAAGACTGTAACAAATGCATTTAAGAATTAAACAAATATATATTGAATTAGCAGAAAATTGTGCAAGAAAATATACTAACTTTATGACATCTCCAAATGAGTATCCAGCTGACCTTGAAAAATACTTTCCTTCCCTTTTTCTTGGAGGAGAAACTATTGATTTTTCCCTTCTTGTTCAAAGACTTATCAAACTTACTTATAAAACAGTTACAAATCAATAACATCAAAGTTTTGCAGGCATTTCCAGCCTTTTCCCCTGATAGCATTTAGATCTTGGCAGTTTTATAGGAACACTAGACAACATGGTGCTAATGTGCCCTAACACAACTTCCTGGTCTCCTCTCTGCCCCTCCCTCTTTTTTTGAAAAGTTTATTTTCATTAAAGAGAGAGAGAAGATGAGAGGAAGAAAGAGGGAGAGGGAGAAGGAGGGAGGGGGAGAAGACAGAGGGAGGGAGGGAGAGGGAGGCAGGCAAGCAGAGAAGGAGAAGGAGGGGAAGGCGGAAAGGAGAGAGGAGGGGAGGGGAGAAAGAGGGAGGCAGGGAGAGGTAGGTAGGCAGGCAGGCAGGGAGGGAGGGAGAAGGAGGGAGGGAGAGAAGGAGGGGAGAGAGGGAAGGAGACAGGGAGAAGGAGGGAGGGGGAGGGAGGGAGGGAGAAGGAGGGAGGGAGAGAAGGAGGGAGGGGAGAGAGGGAAGGAGGCGGGAGAAGAGAGGAGGGAGGGGGAGGGAGGGAAGAGGGAGGGAGAGAAGGAGGGAGAAGGTGGGAGGGAGAGAAGGAGGGAGGGGAGAGATGGAAGGAGACAGGGAGAAGGAGGGAGGGGGAGGGAGGGAGAAGGAGGGAGGGAGAGAAGGAGGGAGGGGAGAGAGGGAAGGAGGCAGGGAGAAGGAGGGAGGGGGAGAAGGAGGGAGGGGAGAGAGGGAAGGAGGCAGGGAGAAGGAGGGAGGGGGAGGGAGGGAGAGAAGGTGGGAGGGGGAGAGGGAGGGAGGCAGGCAGGCAGGGAGAAGGAGGGAGGGAGAGAAGGAGGGAGGGAGAGAAGGAGGGAGGGGAGAGAGGGAAGGAGACAGGGAGAAGGAGGGAGGGGGAGGGAGGGAGAGAAGGTGGGAGGGGGAGAGAGAGGGAGGGAGGGAGAGGGAGGGAGGCAGGCAGGGAGAAGGAGGGAGGGGGAGGGAGGGAGAGAAGGTGGGAGGGGAGAGGGAGGGAGAGGTAAGTAGGCAGCCAGGCAGACAGGGAGGGAGGGAGAAGGAGGGAGAGGGAGGGAGAGAGGGAGGGAGGATGGGAGAGAGATGAATAGAGAGAAAGAGGGAGGGGAATGGATATAGTGCATAAGTTGTTAATAGGGACCAGAAAGACCCTAATATAATTCAGGTCCATGGAAGCTTACAATGTGAATTTGGATTGGTCACTTTTTTCAGCCTAACCTACAGTATTTTAGTAGCATAGGATGGTTGTGAAGAATAATGGAGTGCTTGTATATCTCACTGAACTCCTGCATTAAAGGAAAGTTATATTTCTAGCAAAGAAACTCTTAACACAAATAAGTGTGAAGTTTACTTCTTACAAGTAAATGTGAAGTTCTAGTACTGCTTTACAAAGCCTTAGTAAGACTACACTTGGAATATGGCATCCAGGACTGGTCACTACAACACAAAAAAGATGTTAAGACTCTGGAAGAGTGCAGAGAAGAGCAGCAAAAAGGATTAGGGGTCTGGAGACTAAAACATACGGAACAATGGTTACGGGGAATTGGATATGCCTACTCCAATGAAAAGAAGGATTAGGGGGGAACATGAGCCGAGGGTGGCGCAGTGGTTAGGGTGCAGTACTGCAGGCCACTTCAGCTGACTGTTATCTGCAGTTCAGCGGTTTTAATCTCCACCGGCTCAAGGTTGACTCAGCCTTCCATCCTTCCGAGGTGGGTGAAATGAGGACCCAGACGGTGGGGGTGATGTGCTGACTCTGTAAACCGCTTAGAGAGGGCTGAAAGCCCTATGAAGCGGTATATAAGTCTAACCGCTATTGCTATTGCTATGATACCATTGTTCCAATATTTGAGGGGCTGCTACAAAGATGAGGGGGTCAGCCTATTTTTCAAAGCACCAGAAGATGACAAGAAATGATAGTTGGAAACTAACCAAGGAGAGAAATTAGGAGAAATTTCCTGACAATTAGAACTATTACGGTAATCAACAGAATGACTTGCGTCCAGAAGTTGAGGGGGCTCCAACACTGGAAGTTTTTAAGAAGACAGGACAACCATTTGCTGAAATGGTATAGGGACGTGATGGCTAACCTTTTTGTCATCGTGTGCCGAAAGCATGCCTGCCTGTGAGTGCCAGTGCTCACGGTTCTACCACAAAACCGCGGACGACAAAATCGCGGTCGACGAAAGCGCGTATGTGACGTCATCACAGCGCGACGAAAAAGATCGAAAAAGATCGAAAAATGTAAAAATAAAGCTAAAACCTTCCCCTAACCCCCCACAAACCTAACCCTAAACCTAAACCTAAACCTAACCCTTAACCTAACCCTAAACCTAACCTAAACCTAACCCTTAACGTAACGAAAAACCTAACGCTAACCCTTAACCCTAACGCTAAACGTAACGCTAACGCTTCTAACCCTAACCCTAACCCCTTAACCTAACCCTAACCCTAACCCTTAACCTAACCCTTACCTTTATGTGAATCGGCTTGCTGTAATTTAATTTTTATTTCAATTTTTCAATCTTTTTCGTCGCGTTGTGATGACGTCACATACGCGATTTTGTCGACCGCGCTTTTGTGGAACGCGCTTTTGACGGGTCACGGTGCTCACACCCATAATGCCATGTACACACTTCATTTTGGGCCTATCAGGCCTCCCTGAAGCCTCCTGGGACCAAAAATGGGCTGTGGGGGCTCACTGCACCCCTCATGCTCCCTTCACACACACCCCACATGCGTGTGTGACCCCCCCATGCCACGCATGCACACACATCTCCCGCATGCACCCCGCCCCCTGCACATGCATAGCAGAGACCCGAAAACCAGCTGGATGGCAGGAAGTGTGCAGTGGAGCTGAATATAGCAATAGCAATAGCAATAGCAGTTGGACTTATATACTGCTTCATAGGGCTTTCAGCCCTCTCTAAGCGGTTTACAGAGTCAGCATATTGCCCCCAACAACAATCCAGGTCCTCATTTTACCCACCTCGGAAGGATGGAAGGCTGAGTCAACCTTGAGCCGGTGAGATTTGAACAGCCGAACTGCAGAACTGCAGTCAGCTGAAGTAGCCTGCAGTGCTGCATTTAACCACTGCGCCACCTCGGCTCATCGAATCAGGGCAATGGCTTCCATGCCATCTGTGGCACACGTGCCATAGGTTCACCATCACAGGTATAAGGTCTCTTGCTCGAGTAGGGAGATGGACTAGAAGATCTCTGAGAGATCCCCTTACAACTCTATTATTCTATGTTCTAAATAGAAATTGGTGTGTTGTAAATCAAAGCACAGGATTCTACCTTCATACGTGTTTTCAGGCATTTTATTTGAGTCCCGTAAAGGTCCCAATGGATTGGAAGAAAAGAATCTGATGGCTAGCTTCACTTTTGGTAAAATATTTTTATGACTGGTACCACGCCTACCCATGATAAATATTTGATGAATATACAATTCTCTCTTAAGAGCCATTTTGTGAGTACATTCAAAAGTTCCTAATAGGCTTCTACTGCAGTCCAAAAATATTTCCACCCATTTTCCTACACAGAAGATAGTTTTGATACTTTTCAAGCTTTTCAAATGAGAACTAGTGGTTCTAAGCATTCGTAGATAAGCCTTTTTGATAAATTAGTCTGTGAGATCAGAACAATTCCTTCTCTGCTGGCATTTAGAAAGACAATCTACTTTTTAAAGCCTTTGAGCTACTACTTTCAAGATTTGTCTACTGTTAGTTTTACTATTTGTTGCTATTTTCTACTGTGTGTGTGTGTGTGTGTGTGTGTGAGTGTGTGTGTGTGTGTGTGTGAGAGAGAGAGAGAGAGAGAGAGAGAGAACATACATCATTCTGAATTTGAGGAATTGTCTTAGCTGGCAGATAAAACAGATTTGAATTTTAAAGCTATTATTTGCAGTAGAACTCATCATGAACTAGAATGGCATAGCAATGCAAAATCATTACTGTGTTGTTACATGAGATAAGACTTAATGCATATATGTAGTCCTCAATGTATGACCAGAATTGGGACTAGAATTTCTATCGCTTACCAAGATGGTTGTTAAGTGAATCCGATATTTTTTGCCATGGCTGTTCATTTTTGCAGTTGTTAAATGAATTGTGTGGTCGTTCCCTATTTGCTTGTTGGAAGCGGCCTGGGAAGGTTGCAAATGATCATATGACCACAGAATGTGACAACTGTCATGATTACATATCAGTTTTCATGCACCCAAATTTTAATCAATGACCAGGGAGATCCTCCTCCTGTTTCCCCATAAAAAGAACCCTTTGGTGTGAGTTAGGCTGAGACAGAGTGACTAGCTCTTGGCTTAAGCCCAACTAATTTCATTAAGTACACCCAATCAGTTAATAGGGATGCAGAAAGGTCAGCAGTTCGGCGGTTCGAATCCCTAGTGCCAAGTAACAGAGTGAGCTCCCGCTACTTGTCCCAGCTTCTGCCAACTTAGCAGTTCGAAAGCATGTAAAATGCAAGTAGAAAAATAGGAACCGCCTTTGGTGGGAAGGTAACAGTGTTCCGTGCGCCTTCGGCATTTAGTCATGCCAGGCGCATGGCCACGGAGACATCTTTAGACAACACTGGCTCTTCGGCTTTGAAATGGAGTTGAGCACCGCCCCCAAGAGTCAGTAACAACTAGCACATATGTGCGAGGGGAACCTTTACCTTTAATCAGTTAATCTGCTTTTCTAATAACTTTTCTTTATCGTTCTGCAGATTTCTATGACATTTGTGATGTGGTGGATTGTCGAGGTTCCTGTCTGGACACTGGAGATGCGTTTGTTCCTGGGGACAATTATGGGGCCAGATGGACAGACTTGTCTTGGTAAGAAGCCTCTGCACAAAGAAATAGGAGAACCAAAAGGAAAATACCAAGCCAGGGGAGAAATCTGAGGTGGGGGAAATTAAAAAATTGCTTATCGATTGCTCCACTTTTCTTAAGTGATAAGGAAAAAAGAGGAATATAAATAATTATTATCCCTGTGAAAAGGAACTAACATTCATTGCAAGTGTCATCTTCTCATCATTCCCACCCATGCAAACTGATCTCTGAAAAAGCAATTAGAACAGGAACCTAATTTACATACTTACTAATTCCGAATTAATTCATCTTCATGAAATGACCTGGATCTCTTCCAGCTGATGCGTACAAGCTTCAATTTCACCTGATAAATCTTTCTGGGCAGTAGTGGTATTCAAAAAAATTTCCTACCAGTTCTGTGGGCGTGGCTTAGTGGTGGTGGGGTCATGTGACTGAGTAAGTGTGGCCAACTCAATGTCACTCACGGCCACATCCACTCAGTCACATGACAACCACCACCAAGCCATGCCCACAGAACCCGGTAGAAAGAAAAATAGAATTTCTACCTATCTGCCTATTTTCTGCCCAGGCCTGGCTTAATCTGTCAAAGGCCTCCTCCTGCATGCGCCGCCCGCTCTCCCTTCGCCAGTTCCATTTCCCCTACTTCAGAGGCCCCAACCCTAGCCCCACTTCCTCCCCCATGATGGCCTCTTTCTTTGGGCTTACCTTCCTTCCACAGGGGCGGGTCCGGACTTCGGAAGGCAAACTCTCTTTTTCCGTGCGACTGTGAGAAGCCTCCCAGCCGCCACCTCTTTGCCAGCTGCTTCCTGGCATTGGAGGCTGGCTGGAGGCCGCTGAAAACTACTGCAGGTCTTGAACGCACCCAAAAATACCGCTGCCATCACTGCCCTGTTCTTCGCGCCAGCCATACACGCACATCCCATTGCCTGCTGCACCGGAGGGACTAGTCCGGGCAAGTGGAAGTGGAAGGAATCTTGGCGGTCTTTGGGTCCAACCCTCAGCACAAGTAGGAGACCCAATACCTTTCAAATGTCTGTCCAATCTGTTTTAAAAGCCTCCAATGGTGGAGCGCCCAGAACTTCTGAAGGCAAGCTGTTCCACTGGTTAATTGTTCTCACTATCCAGAAATTTCTCCTTAATTCTAGGCTGCTTCTCTCCTTAGTTAATTTGCTTCTTGTCCTGCTGGTAAATAGATTTTTACAAATAGCCTGTAGATTTACAATCTGTAAATAGATGACATCTTCCTCTTTGTGGCAGCCCTTCAAATATTGGAATGCTGCTACCATGTCACCCCTACACCAGACCTGCCCAGTTCCTGCAACTGTTCTTCATATGTTTTTAGCCTCCAGCCCCCTAATCATCTTTGCTGCTCTTTTCTGCACTATTCCAGAAACTCAACTTCTTTTCTTATACTGTAATATGGTGAGCAAAACTGCATGCAGTATTCAGGTATCCTTGGAGTAAAATAATAGCAAATGATCCCAGACTACTCCAGAAAGTTATGTCAAGATTATAGGCTTTGCAATGAAAATAGTAAATCTGCAGACTCTAGAAAGAGAGTAGAGAAGAACATCAAAGATGGGACTGGAAGCTAAAACGTGAGGAAGAGCCAGAGGAATTGGGTATATCTAGTCTAGTGAAAAGAAGGACTAAAGGTGACATGATAACAGTCTTCCAATATCTGAGGAGCTTTCACAAAGAAAGAGATCAAGCTATTTTCCAAGGCACCTGAAGGCAGGACAAGAAGCAGTGGATCAGAGGTGGGTTTCAAAAATTGTTCGAACCTACTCTGTGGGTGTGGCCTCCTTTGTGGGAGTGGCTTGCCGCCCATGTGACTGGATGGGAGTGGCTTGCCGCCCATGTGACCAGATATGAAGATGCCGACGACACTTGTCAGAACCACCTTAAATTACCTCACACACAGCACTGCCATGCATAAGAATATGATGTAAACTTGTTTTTTAAAAGGCATCTTTGGTTTGCGTTAAAACAACTTCAACACACGCAATGTTCTGATTGCGCCACAAACGCAGTAGTCATCCTTGCCTTTCACAGAGGCACTGAGTTTTATAAATAGGAGCATGATAGTGTAGAATAATCATATCCAAGGACCAGTGGTGGGTTTCAAAAAATTTTGGAACCTCTTCTGTAGGTGTGGCCTGCTTTCCGGGTCCACTGGTGGAACCTCTTCTAACCGGTCCGGTAGATTTGACGAACCGGTTCTACCAAATAGGTGTGAACTGGCAGGAACCCACCTCTGCAGTGGATGGAAACTAAGCAAGGAGATAACCAACCTAGAAACTAAGGAGATATTTCTGACAGTTAAAACAATAACCAGTGGAAAAGCTTGCCTTCAGACATTGTGGGTGCTCCATTACTGAACTAGAAGTCTTCCAAGATCCCTTCCAGGAAGGACTCACTGGAGAAGAGCCTAATGCTGGGAAAGATTGAGGGCAAAAGAAGAAAGGGACAGCAGAGAATGAAGTGACTGGATGGAGTCATCAAAACCAGAAGTGGTATTCAGCAGGTTCTGGCCAGTTCTGGAGAACCGGTAGTGGAAATTTTGAGTAGTTTGGAGAACTGGTAAATACCACCTCTGACTGGCCTCGCCCCAATCTATTCCCTGCCTCCTGAGTCCCAGCTGATCAGGAGGAAATGGGGATTTTGCAGTAACCTTCCCCTGGAGTGGGGAGGGAATGGAGTTTTTACAGTATCCTTCCCCAGCCACACCAACCACACCATGCCCACCAAGCCACGCCCACAGGACTGGTAGTTAAAAGTTTTGAATCCCACCACTGACAAAAGCAGTAGGGGTGAGCTTAAATGGACTCCAGAGGATAGTAGAGGGCAGGAAGGCCTGGAGGAACAACGTCCATGGGGTTGCGGTGGGTCGCGATGGACGTGACTTTGCAACTAACAACAATTCTGTTATTCTCTTCATAGCAGTATTCCAATGTATTTAACCAAGCAAGACCTTAATACAAAGAAAGTTAATAAAAGTCAGCTGCAGGTAAGGGGAAGAAAAGTAAAATTTGGACCAAGCTTTGTTTTAATTAGATTTTTGGTTTTGACAGCTGTGCCAATACTTTTAATTTGTGAAGTTGTAGAAAGAACAGCCAGAGAGGGTAATCTCCAATGCAACACCACTCGGCAATCTAATCAATTGCCATGAGTCAGGAAGCAGCTGCATCACTATTCGGCTTTAAATTATGTTTCAGAATAATCAGACTCACGAAAGATATACCGTTATCTGCTAAATGTGCGAAGAGCATTCAGATGAGATGCTTCATAAAGCATGAATTTCACCTTTACAAGCAAATATTCTGCTTTTATCCATATTCCCCCATCCACCCAAGGTCCTCTAGAAAGTCCATTAGAAGTTTCCTTTGATTTTCTGATTTGTTTCACTTCACCATCAAAGTTTGATAGTTTTTCATGTGTGGGAATCCCACACACAGCACACACACTGCCAGTTCGGGACGCTTTTTTTTTTCTGTGCATGCAGAAAATTGTTCTGTGCATGCGCAGAACCAAAAATCAAAATGGTGCCGCCATAGGAGAACCAATTTGGGAGAGTGGCAGGCTTGGGTCCCTGCCAGTTCCAGCGACCCAGGCTGCCAAGTTACTACTGGTTCGGCCGAACCGGTCCAAACCGGTAGGAACCCACCTCTAAACAGCACTAAGCTTGAATCATGTCACTCTGAATCAGGAGTGGGTTTTGGCTCCCATTGCAACTGGTATGCTGCAACAGGAGTCAGGCGTGCACCATGGGCACGCACGCTGTTCAAGCATGTGCACTCACTTTCTGCAGCGCTCCAGCTACTCAGCATTGCATCACGCAGGTGCCATACGTTCAGCTGTGCATGCGCAGATGGCCCGTTTCCTTCAAATACAAGTAAGGAACGAGAGCGGGCCCTCCAAGCACCGTTCCGGTACGATGGTTGCTGCTTCCGGCAGGCACCGGTACATGGGTACCGGTTGCGTACTGCCTGCAACACAGCACAGCTCTGAATATTTAACATCTGGTTGCTCATTGACTTTCTTGTCAGAAGGTCACAAAAGATGATCACATATCCCCGGGGATACTGCAACCATCATAACTACTGGTCAGTTGCCAAGTGTCCGAATTGTGATCACGTGACTGTGGAGATGCTGTAACAGTCATGGAGTGTGAAAAACAGTCACAGGTCATTTTCTTCAGTGCCGTTGTAATGTCAAAGCGTCACTAAACGAACGGTTGTTACGTGAGGACTATCTGTACTGAACATGATGTCATTGAACCCATTATCTTTATTCAGGGACAATGAATGAGACACAGAAAGCTGTTTTTCATTTGTGAATGTTTGAGTCTATTCCTTTCACATCCAAATGCTAGCTCTTCATATTGGAGGAAGCAGGTAGCTGCTTTGTCGGTGTTTCTTAATGAAAATTGATTTCTCATGTCCATCACGCAAATTGTGATGAAATGCCAACAGACCTTGGGAACATAGGGGAAGCAACAGGACAGTTATAGGTGGGAACAGAACCAGAGAGGGTATTCAGCTCGTTTGGACCAGTTCGCCTGAATCGGTAGTGGAAATTGCAGGTTGGAAATTGCAGGTGGGCCAACCCGCCTACCTACCCAGGCTCTAAGCCATCCTATTTAGGCACGTTTTCAAGCCGTGTTCATGCATGTAAGCCGTGCGTACAATCAAAGCACATGCACAGAAGGCACACTCACATTTACAAACTGGTAGAGAAAGTAAGTGAATACTACCCCTGAACAGAGCCCATTATACAAGCATTTCTTGGAGCCCGGGTCAAGGAAATGCCTGAGAAGAGACTTAGAGCACCTACATTGCTTTCAGTACCGAGGTGGTATTCAGCTAGTTCTGACAGATTCTGGAGAATCGGTAATGGAAATTTTGAGTAGTTCGGAGAACGGCAAATAGGCTGGCCCCGCCCACACTGCCTCCCAGCCTCCTAGTTGATCTTCTTTTGTTGCCCTAAACAGGAAAACGGAGCTGCAAAGCAGGTTAGTGGGGTGGGGAGGGAATGGGGATTTTGTAGTACCCTTCCCCTGCCACACCTACAGGCCATGCCCACAAAGCCACACGATGCCCACAAAGCCACGCCAACAGAACCGATAGTAAAAAATATAGAATCCCACCACTGTTTCAGTATACTGTAGGTTGAGCAAGAGAATTCCTCTGGGTGGCTTTCAAGCAAGATCTAGCAAGAAAGATCTCAGACATCAAGTGGGTCTTTTTTCTGTATTCGTGGGCTTAACACAAATGGAGTCATTGGCTTTTTTACTCTTGTGATGCAAAAGTACCACGGTTACACACACAAATCAGGCACGTCTAACTTTTGTGGCTGAACCATCAAGGATGCTGACAAAACTCCACTCAACAACTCCACTCAACAACAGTCCTTTCAAACTGACGACATAAAAACAGTATTACTGCATATAGCCTCTAGCATACATGTCCTACACTCCAGCCCTTAGCTGCTTTTAGTGTTGCTGCTAAGTTGGAAGTATTTCACTCATGTTTCCTTGTAGATGAAAATGAATGCGAAAGGAATAATGGAGGCTGCAGCGAGTTCTGTATAACCTAAAGAACTCCTATCGCTGTGAATGTGGAGTTGGGCGTGTCCTGGGGCCGGATGGAAAGACTTGTGAAGGTAAGGGCATGATTTAGAATGACTAGCTGAACTTTTGCGTCTGACTAGCAGGTTGATTTAATTAACGTGCTTTACGATTCGTGAGAGGATAAGGTTCGAAGTGCCAGAACATACCCTAGAGATCAGTGGTTGTGTCCGAGGGACGGGAAGGGCAAGGAGAAAGGAAGGGGGAGGGGAGGGGGAAGGCGGGAAGGGGACAAAAGGGGAGGAAAAGGAAAGAGAAGGAGAGAGGGAATGAAAGTAGAAGGGAGGGGAGGAGGGGAGAGGAGGAAAGAGAAAGAGAAAAGAGAATAGGATGGGACGGGAGGGAATGGGGAGGGTTGGAGTGGAAGGCAAGGAAAAGGAAGGAAAGGGAACAGAAGAAGGGGAGAGAAGGGATAAAAGTAGAGGAGAGGGGAGGGGAGAGGAGAAAGAGGAAGAGAACAGAGAATCAAATAGGATGGGATGGTACAAGGAGGGGATGGGGAGGGGAGGGAGTAGAAGGGCAGGGAAAGGAAGGGGAGAAAAAGGGAGGAAAGGAAACAGAAGAAGAGGAGAGAAGGGATAAAAGTAGAGGGGAGGGGAGGAGGGGAGAGAGGGGAGAGAGGAAAAGAAAAAAGAAAAGAGAAGGAATGGAAGCCTGGGGTAGGGGAAAGAAAGAGGAGAGGAGGAGAGGAGAGAAGAGGACACGGCAATATTGTGACAGCTTTCTCTTTTTTCAGGCTCCATCCAAGAACAGGTATTAGAGAGCCAGTGGGGGGTTTTCTTTAGTGCTGAGACGTGGGTGGGAAAAATTGCATAGACAGATGTACATCTTCAAGTAACTGGATCTTGTACTGAAAGCCCAGAATTCACAATAGGATTGTGCATAGATCCAAAGAGCAGTTTTCTTTGTGGAAGCATCAATTAAGGCGACCTGCTTCCACAAGTAGACACACACCCGGCTAAGGAGGATCCACTTCGGGAGCTTATTAAACCTTTTCCTTCTAGTTCCTTCACACAGTTTATCTTTCTAAGGCTTAATAGGAACAACCCCGAAGCTGTCTGTTCTCGGTGCTTTCCACAACTCTCATTAATTTCAATACAGAGATTCCTGAAACCTCCACAGATCTTTGCCCAATACAATAAGAGGACAATGGAACATTTAGACTGCTTAAATGACTGCGTAATAGAGGAATATAATTCCCCTTCATGTTTACCTGATCCTCTAGCTTCATTCAATGTGAGCAGAGAAACGATATGGTTGCAAGGGCACTGCTACATGGAAAAAAGCTATTTGTCTACTCATTATTTCTGCCTTAGAAATTGAAGGGTGTCACAACAGCAATGGAGGCTGCAGCCATAGATGCAACATGCTGGAAACCAGTTATCTGTGTGAATGCCCTCGAGGTCTTGTTTTGTCAGAAGACAACCACACATGCCAAGGTACAAAAGGAAAGGGGGATGTGGCTAGTCTAGAGTAATTGTTCATTTGTTTATTTGGTAAATGTATATCCTGCTTTTGCTTCGGGAGGGGAAGGCCACGGCTATCTTCTGGTGAGCTTCCAGGGTTGAGGTGGCTCCTGAACCTAAAATTCTGTAGTAATTATCTCTGTGCCCCATCCTATCAGCATGGGAATCAGAGGTGGTATTCAGCAGGTTCTGACCAGTTCTGGAGAACTGGTAGCAGAAAATTTGAGTAGTTCAGAGAACTGGGAAATACCACCTCTGGCTGGCCACGCCCCCATCTATTCTCTGCTTCCTGAGTCCCAGCTGATCAGGAGGAAATGTGGATTTTGCAGTAACCTTCCCCTGCTATGCCCACTAAGCCATGTCCACCACCAACCACACCATGCCCATCAAGCCACGTCCACATAAGCAGAGGAAAACCATTTGAATCCCACTACTGATGGAAATGCATTTTAAAAAGGCTGAATCAGAACACAAATTTAATCTGCAGGTCATCCCCATTATATTTTACCAGCTAGCCCAAGACTTGTAACCTGGTCCCTGCAGAGAGTTTTGATTTGAGTTCCCATCAGTCTTAGACAGTCTGGTCATCAGATAAAGACGATGGGAAGCAACAACCTAAGAGATTTGGCATGCAATGGCTTGAATGGCTTCCTAAGAATTGTAGAAATGGTTGTGCAGCACACTTTTAGAGAGCATTGAAGAAGACTTAAAGGTGATGGATCTATGGACAGCAATAATATCATATTTTACCACCACCACATCTATAGAGGTGGTTAATATTAAAGGGCTGGATGCTGCTTTTTATGGAGGCTATGAGTTGCATATCCACACATATGCACCCAGTTTGATCGTGGCAAGAGGAACCTGCTAAGCATTGCTCCACTTTCTGACATACGTGGACTGTAATAAAGTAGTAAGCCTTCTCAGAAGCAGCTTCCATTTTATGGAACAATCTCCCCCTCCCCCACAAGTTCCCTATTTTTTCAAAAATAAGACCTCCCCCAATAATAAGCCCAATCGGGCTTTTGAGTGGATGCACTAAAATAAGCCCTCCCCCAAAATATTGCAACACAGCAGCAGCCATCAGGTGACCACCACTCGTCGCCTCCTGCACCTCAAAAATAATAAGACCTCCCCAAAAATTAAGCCAAGTGCTTCTTTGGAGGGTCAAAAGAAAATAAGACCCTGTCTTATTTTCTGGGAAACACGGTACATGCAGCCTCTATCTTTCTGGCTTTTCATGAATTAGTGAACAAATTATCCCAGGGGTACCGTTGGTCCAGCAGTCAAGGGACCTATGGGCATCTCTCCATTAAAAAGGAAGGATATTTTAATTGTACAGAGAGCTGCCCTCTTTATTTCTTTTTATCCTTGTATTCCCTCCTACAGATGTCTCTCCAGGGAGTGACCTATTCTAATATGGCTTTTAATTCCAGGAGTTAGTATATGGTTTTTCTGGCCAGGAGTCTATTTGGGGCATGAGAGTAGATATCAAAAGGGAGGGGAAGAAAGAGGGAGAGGGAAGAAAGAGAGAGGGAGGGAGAGAGGGAGAAGGAGGAGAGGGGAGACAGAGAGAAGGAGAGAATTAGAGGAGAGAGAAGGAGGAGAGGAGAGAGACAGAGAAGGAGAGAGAGAAGAAAGAGAAGAAGAAAGGGACGAGAGACAGAGAAGGAGAGAGAGAACGAACAAGGAGAGAGAAAGGAGAGAAAGGAAAGGGGAAGAGAGAAGAAGAGAGTGAGAAGGAGAGAGGAGAGAGACAGGAAGGAGAGAGACAGAGAAGGAGCGAAGGAGAGAGAAAGAGAGGAAGGAAAGGGGAGAGAGAAGGAGGAGAGAGGAGAGAGAGTGGGAGAGACAAAGAAGGAAAGAGAGAGGAGCGAGAGAAGGAGATGGGGGAAAGAGAAGGAGAGAGAGGAGAGCAAGGGAGAGAGAAAGATGGGAAGGAGGGGGGAGAGAGAAGGGATGAGAGAGAGAAGGAGAGAGTGGGAGAGACAAAGAAGGAAAGAGAGGAGGGAGGAGGGAGAAAAAAGGAGAGAGGGAGAGAGGACAGAAGGGAGAGGGAGAGAGAAGAAGAGAGGGAGAGAGACAGAGAAGGAGAGAGGGGAGAGAGGAGAGAGAAGGAGAGAGGGAGAGAGAGGAGGAGAGGGAGAGGAGAGAGGGGAGAGAAAGAGAGAAGGGGAGAGGAGGAGACAGATGAAGCATATGCTTGTAAAACCATGTCGTGCATTCAGTTCCCCTCTCCTTTCCCATGTGATATATATTCTCCTTGTCTAAGAAGGGAGACAGGACAAGCATTATGGATGTGCAATTTTCTTGGAGTCTTCTTTTCAGAAAAAGAAAGACAAAACTTTGGCCTGCAAAGCTCAAAGGAGCAGTAAAGATTGTTTTAAAATATATTCTTTTGGGAAAAGTTTAAGGAAGCCCTCCAATCTTTCAGCCTGGTGCTTCTTGCCTTCATGTCTGGCTAAGGTTGGGCTGACAGTCTCACCAATTCCATTAGTGTCCGTCTCATGGCAGCTGGAGTTGGCATTGCCACTGAACTGCTCCCCCTATGGATGTCTAGTGACTGATGAGCTAGAAGGACAGTGAGATTCATTGGCACTGAGGCAAGCATGGCCTCACTGCATTGAGGAATCTGTCTTTTTTGGGGGGACGCACCTGTTGGATCTCTATTCCACCTGGTCCATAAGCTTCAGATTTCCAGCTGAACTATTGATAGGTTCGGCTGGTTGATTTTAGAGTCTGAATTATGTACAGTTACTAGAGAATTAGGAGTGGGTGTAAGCAAAGATTTCTGTCAACATTCTGCTTAGGTGGGAGGCAGCAGTCAGCAGGTCAGTTTCCTTGGGAATTATAGAAGCTACTGTCCAATACTTCTGGTCCACTACAAAACCACAGAAAGAATAACAGAATAACGGAGCTGGAAGAGACCATAGAGGTCTTCTAATCCAACTCCTGCCTGCCCGCCAGCAGACAGCAGAGTTGGCAGTAAATTTGGATAATGAGGATGTTCTCACCATCTACTGCGCATGTAGCAAGGAAGGGAGTTTCCCGCCAAGGCCAACTGTCCGGCATACCAACCTGATGATGATTTTTGAAGATGTCTCCCACCTGACAGCTGTGGAGATATTGGATTGGACTATGGACTGGGGTTACCAAGGGGAGGGGAATGGGTCATGTATTGATATCTAATGCTTTAGCGCGCTTTTGCTCAGATCCAGCTTTGCTTAGCTTCTATTTACTTATAATCAGTTAAAAATACTCTTAATCTGCAAAATGGAGTTGAGTGGTTTCTTTCTTGGTTATTAAGTGAAGCAGCCTTGACACATAAACCATTTCATAGTGCTTTGCAGCCCTCTCTATGTGGTTTACGGAGTCAGCCTCTTGCCCCCAACAATCTGGCTCCTCATTTTACCCACCTGGGAAGGATGGAAGGCTGAGTCAAGTGGTGAGAATGGAACTGCTGGCAGTCGGCAGAGTCAGCCTCCAATACTGCAGTATAACCACTGTGCCACCAGTGCAAATCAAGGCATCATTTCCCCAGGCCAGAACCTGGAAACATTTGATTTTAGAAGTGACAGCTATTCAAAAGACTTAATTCTGCTTCTTACAGGGATATCACTGAAAGGCGGCGTTTTAACTTCTGACTCACTTACTGGCTGTGCTCCTTCTTACAGTTCCGGTGATATGTAAATCTACATCTATAGAAGTGAATATTCCCAAGGATCTCGTTGGGGGAATGGACCTCTCGCTTACCAATGGCTCCTGCAAAGGGGTATCCAATGGCACACATGTCAACCTCATCTTCTCTCTCAAAACCTGTGGAACATCTATAGAAGTATGTACTGATTGCATATTTGTTTCAGCCTTGCATTCATATCCTATATTTCCTCTTGAGATCTCAAGGTACAGTCCACAGGGAATCTCTCCTCATCTTATGTGCATACTACAGGTAGTCCTTGACTTACAACAGTTCATTTAGTGACCGTTCATAGTTACAACGGCACTGAAAAATGTGACTTATGACCGTTTTTCACAGCTACAACCTTTGCAGCATCCCTAAGATCATGTGATCAAAATTAACATGACAACTGACTCATATTTATGACCGTCATGTGATCACCTTTTGTGACCGTCTCACAAGCAAAGTCAATGGGGAAGTCATATTCACTTAACAACCGGGTTACTAACTTATCAACTGCAGTGTCTCATTTAACAACTGTGGCCAGAGAGGTCACAAAATTGGGCAAAACCCACTTAACAAATATCTCAACAACAGAAATTTTGGGCTTACTCGTGGTCGTAAGTTGAGGACTACCTGTATAACCTTTTGAGATAGAGCAACTGGGC